>NC_060193.1:39043370-39100728 GCF_021184085.1 Oncorhynchus gorbuscha | reverse complement strand
TCTCAACCAGTACGTACTGATAGAAGCAGCAAAAACAATGTGTAATGTATGGCACTGACACATGCCCATGAAATTCCGCTTTCTTATTTCTGTTTGGGTTTCATTTTGAAAACAGACTGGTTAGCAGAGGATGGTTTCAATCCATTGACCTCTGGGTTATGGGCCCAGCTCGCATCCGCTGCACAACTCTGCTTTCAGACATTTCAGAAAAGACTAAACCTCACAATCCATGGCTTAGGAGGCCAGTGTCTAAGGCCACTGGGGTTCTTTGTAATCAATATGACCAATACAAACTGATGGAAGAGGTAAAAAAAATGTATAATGGCACTTACACATGGAATGAAACTACGCATTTTTTAAAACATTTGTTTGCACTTCAATGCTAAAAAAGCTGGTTAGTTTAAATTGTTTTTGATCCATCAACCTCTGGGTTATGCGCCCAGCACACTTCCGCTGCGCCACTCTGCTTTCAGCCATTTCAGAAAAGACTAGATCTCACAATCCATGTCTTAGGAGGCCAGTGTCTTCAGCCACTGGGGTTATTTGTAATCAATATGACCAATACGAACTGATGGAAGAGGCAAAAAAAATGTAAAATGGCACTTACACATGGAATGAAACTACGCATTTTTAAAAAATTTGTTTGCACTTCAATGCTAAAAAAAGCTTGTTAGCAGGAAAAGCTTTTGATCCATCAACCTCTGGGTTATGCGCCCAGCACACTTCCACGGCACCACTCTGCTTTCAGACATTTCAGAAAAGACTTGATCTCACAATCCATGGCTTAGGAGGCCAGTGTCTAAGGCCACTGGGGTTATTTGTAATCAATATGACCAATACGAACTGATGGAAGAGGCAAAAAAAATGTAAAATGGCACTTACACATGGAATGAAACTACGCATTTTTTAAAACATTTGTTCGCACTTCAATGCTAAAAAAAGCTTGTTAGCAGGAAAATCTTTTGATCCATCAACCTCTGGGTTATGGACCAAGCAAACTTCCGGTGCACCACTATCTTTCAAACACCCCAGATGGGACTTGAACCCACAATCCCTGGCTTAGGAGGCCAGTGCCTTATCCATTAGGCCACTGGGACACTGTTTACTTTTCTCAACCAGTACGTACTGATAGAAGCAGCAAAAACAATGTGTAATGTATGGCACTGACACATGCCCATGAAATTCCGCTTTCTTATTTCTGTTTGCGTTTCATTTTGAAAACAGACTGGTTAGCAGAGGATGGTTTCAATCCATTGACCTCTGGGTTATGGGCCCAGCTCGCATCCGCTGCACAACTCTGCTTTCAGCCACTTCAGAAAAGACTAAACCTCACAATCCATGGCTTTAGGAGGCCAGTGTCTTCGGCCACTGGGGTTATTTGTAATCAATATGACCAATACGAACTGATGGAAGAGGCAAAAAAAATGTAAAATGGCACTTACACATGGAATGAAACTACGCATTTTTTAAAACATTTGTTCGCACTTCAATGCTAAAAAAAGCTTGTTAGCAGGAAAAGCTTTTGAGCCATCAACCTCTGGGTTATGCGCCCAGCATACTTCCACGGCACCACTCTGCTTTCAGACATTTCAGAAAAGACTAAACCTCACAATCCATGGCTTAGGAGGCCAGTGTCTTCGGCCACTGGGGTTATTTGTAATCAATATGACCAATACGAACTGATGGAAGAGGCAAAAACATTTTAAAATGGCACTTACACATGGAATGAAACTACGCATTTTTTAAAACATTTGTTCGCACTTCAATGCTAAAAAAAAGCTTGTTAGCAGGAAAAGCTTTTGATCCATCAACATCTGGTATATGGGCCCAGCAAACTTTTGTTCGCACTTCAATGCTAAAAAAAGCTTGTTAGCAGGAAAAGCTTTTGATCCATCAACCTCTGTGTTATGGACCCAGCAAGCTTCCGGTGCGCCAGTATTTTTCAAAAACCCCAGATGGGACTTGAACCTTAATCGCTGGCTTAGGAGGCCAGTGCCTTATCCATTAGGCCACTGGGGCACTTTTTACTTTTCACAACCAGTACAAACTGATAGAAGCAGCAAAAACAATGTGTAATGTATGGCACTGACACATGCCCATGAAATTCCGCTTTCTTATTTCTGTTTTCTTTTCATTTTAAAAACAGACTGGTTAGCAGAGGATGGTTTCAATCCATTGACCTCTGGGTAATGGGCCCAGCTCGCATCTGCTGCACAACTCTGCTTTCAGCCACTTCAGAAAAGACTAAACCTCACAATCCATGGCTTTGGAGGCCAGTGTCTTCGGCCACTGGGGTTATTTGTAATCAATATGACCAATACGAACTGATGGAAGAGGCAAAAAAAAAAAAATGTAAAATGGCACTTACACATGGAATGAAACTACGCATTTTTTAAAAATATTTGTTTGCACTTCAATGCTAAAAAAAAGCTTGAAAGCAGAAAATGCTTTTGATCCATCAACCTCTGGGTTATGCGTCCAGCATACTTCCGCTGCGCCACTCTGCTTTCAGCCACTTCAGAAAAGACTAGATCTCACAATCCATGGCTTAGGAGGCCAGTGTCTAAGGCCACTGGGGTTATTTGTAATCAATATGACCAATACGAACTGATGGAAGAGGCAAAAACATTTTAAAATGGCACTTACACATGGAATGAAACTACGCATTTTTTAAAACATTTGTTCGCACTTCAATGCTAAAAAAAGCTTGTTAGCAGGAAAAGCTTTTGATCCATCAACATCTGGTATATGGGCCCAGCAAACTTTTGTTCGCACTTCAATGCTAAAAAAAGCTTGTTAGCAGGAAAAGCTTTTGATCCATCAACCTCTGTGTTATGGACCCAGCAAGCTTCCGGTGCGCCAGTATTTTTCAAAAACCCCAGATGGGACTTGAACCTTAATCGCTGGCTTAGGAGGCCAGTGCCTTATCCATTAGGCCACTGGGGCACTTTTTACTTTTCACAACCAGTACAAACTGATAGAAGCAGCAAAAACAATGTGTAATGTATGGCACTGACACATGCCCATGAAATTCCGCTTTCTTATTTCTGTTTTCTTTTCATTTTAAAAACAGACTGGTTAGCAGAGGATGGTTTCAATCCATTGACCTCTGGGTAATGGGCCCAGCTCGCATCTGCTGCACAACTCTGCTTTCAGCCACTTCAGAAAAGACTAAACCTCACAATCCATGGCTTTGGAGGCCAGTGTCTTCGGCCACTGGGGTTATTTGTAATCAATATGACCAATACGAACTGATGGAAGAGGCAAAAAAAATGTAAAATGGCACTTACACATGGAATGAAACTACGCATTTTTTAAAAATATTTGTTTGCACTTCAATGCTAAAAAAAAGCTTGAAAGCAGAAAATGCTTTTGATCCATCAACCTCTGGGTTATGCGTCCAGCATACTTCCGCTGCGCCACTCTGCTTTCAGCCACTTCAGAAAAGACTAGATCTCACAATCCATGGCTTAGGAGGCCAGTGTCTAAGGCCACTGGGGTTATTTGTAATCAATATGACCAATACGAACTGATGGAAGAGGCAAAAACATTTTAAAATGGCACTTACAAATGGAATGAAACTACGCATTTTTTTAAACATTTGTTCGCACTTCAATGCTAAAAAAAAGCTTGTTAGCAGGAAAAGCTTTTGATCCATCAACCTCTGGGTTATGGACCCAGCAAACTTCCGGTGAACCACTATCTTTCAAACACCCCAGATGGGACTTGAACCCACAATCCCTGGCTTAGGAGGCCAGTGCCTTATCCATTAGGCCACTGGGACACTGTTTACTTTTCTCAACCAGTACGTACTGATAGAAGCAGCAAAAACAATGTGTAATGTATGGCACTGACACATGCCCATGAAATTCCGCTTTCTTATTTCTGTTTGCGTTTCATTTTGAAAACAGACTGGTTAGCAGAGGATGGTTTCAATCCATTGACCTCTGGGTTATGGGCCCAGCTCGCATCCGCTGCACAACTCTGCTTTCAGCCACTTCAGAAAAGACTAAACCTCACAATCCATGGCTTTAGGAGGCCAGTGTCTTCGGCCACTGGGGTTATTTGTAATCAATATGAACAATACGAACTGATGGAAGAGGCAAAAAAAATGTAAAATGGCACTTACACATGGAATGAAACTACGCATTTTTTAAAACATTTGTTCGCACTTCAATGCTAAAAAAAGCTTGTTAGCAGGAAAAGCTTTTGAGCCATCAACCTCTGGGTTATGCGCCCAGCATACTTCCACGGCACCACTCTGCTTTCAGACATTTCAGAAAAGACTAAACCTCACAATCCATGGCTTAGGAGGCCAGTGTCTTCGGCCACTGGGGTTATTTGTAATCAATATGACCAATACGAACTGATGGAAGAGGCAAAAACATTTTAAAATGGCACTTACACATGGAATGAAACTACGCATTTTTTAAAACATTTGTTCGCACTTCAATGCTAAAAAAAAGCTTGTTAGCAGGAAAAGCTTTTGATCCATCAACCTCTGGGTTATGGACCCAGCAAACTTTTGTTCGCACTTCAATGCTAAAAAAAGCTTGTTAGCAGGAAAAGCTTTTGATCCATCAACCTCTGTGTTATGGACCCAGCAAGCTTCCGGTGCACCAGTATTTTTCAAACACCCCAGATGGGACTTCAACCCACAATCCCTGGCTTAGGAGGCCAGTGCCTTATCCATTAGGCCACTGGGGCACTTTTTACTTTTCACAACCAGTACAAACTGATAGAAGCAGCAAAAACAATGTGTAATGTATGGCACTGACACATGCCCATGAAATTCCGCTTTCTTATTTCTGTTTGCGTTTCATTTTAAAAACAGACTGGTTAGCAGAGGATGGTTTCAATCCATTGACCTCTGGGTTATGGACCCAGCTCGCATCCGCTGCACAACTCTGCTTTCAGCCACTTCAGAAAAGACTAAACCTCACAATCCATGGCTTTGGAGGCCAGTGTCTTCGGCCACTGGGGTTATTTGTAATCAATATGACCAATACGAACTGATGGAAGAGGCAAAAAAAATGTAAAATGGCACTTACACATGGAATGAAACTACGCATTTTTTAAAAATATTTGTTTGCACTTCAATGCTAAAAAAAAGCTTGAAAGCAGAAAATGCTTTTGATCCATCAACCTCTGGGTTATGCGTCCAGCATACTTCCGCTGCGCCACTCTGCTTTCAGCCACTTCAGAAAAGACTAGATCTCACAATCCATGGCTTAGGAGGCCAGTGTCTAAGGCCACTGGGGTTATTTGTAATCAATATGACCAATACGAACTGATGGAAGAGGCAAAAAAAATGTAAAATGGCACTTACACATGGAATGAAACTACGCATTTTTTTAAACATTTGTTCGCACTTCAATGCTAAAAAAAGCTTGTTAGCAGGAAAATCTTTTGATCCATCAACCTCTGGGTTATGCGTCCAGCATACTTCCGCTGCGCCACTCTGCTTTCAGCCACTTCAGAAAAGACTAGATCTTACAATCCATGGCTTAGGAGGCCAGTGTCTAAGGCCACTGGGGTTCTTTGTAATCAATATGACCAATACGAACTGATGGAAGAGGCAAAAAAAATGTAAAATGGCACTTACACATGGAATGAAACTACGCATTTTTTAAAACATTTGTTCGCACTTCAATGCTAAAAAAAGCTTGTTAGCAGGAAAATCTTTTGATCCATCAACCTCTGGGTTATGCGTCCAGCATACTTCCGCTGCGCCACTCTGCTTTCAGCCACTTCAGAAAAGACTAGATCTCACAATCCATGGCTTAGGAGGCCAGTGTCTAAGGCCACTGGGGTTCTTTGTAATCAATATGACCAATACGAAATGATGGAAGAGGTAAAAAAAATGTATAATGGCACTTACACATAGAATGAAACTACGCATTTTTTAAAATATTTGTTTGCACTTCAATGCTAAAAAAGCTGGTTAGTGGAAATTGTTTTTGATCCATCAACCTCTGGGTTATGCGCCCAGCACACTTCCGCTGCGCCACTCTGCTTTCAGCCATTTCAGAAAAGACTAGATCTCACAATCCATGGCTTAGGAGGCCAGTGTCTAAGGCCACTGGGGTTCTTTGTAATCAATATGACCAATACGAACTGATGGAAGAGGTAAAAAAATGTATAATGGCACTTACACATGGAATGAAACTACGCATTTTTAAAAATATTTGTTTGCACTTCAATGCTAAAAAAAGCTTGTTAGCAGGAAAAGCTTTTGAGCCATCAACCTCTGGGTTATGCGCCCAGCATACTTCCACGGCACCACTCTGCTTTCAGACATTTCAGAAAAGACTAAACCTCACAATCCATGGCTTAGGAGGCCAGTGTCTTCGGCCACTGGGGTTATTTGTAATCAATATGACCAATACGAACTGATGGAAGAGGCAAAAACATTTTAAAATGGCACTTACACATGGAATGAAACTACGCAATTTTTAAAACATTTGTTCGCACTTCAATGCTAAAAAAAGCTTGTTAGCAGGAAAAGCTTTTGATCCATCAACCTCTGGGTTATGGGCCCAGCAAACTTTTGTTCGCACTTCAATGCTAAAAAAAGCTTGTTAGCAGGAAAAGCTTTTGATCCATCAACCTCTGTGTTATGGACCCAGCAAGCTTCCGGTGCGCAGGTATTTTTCAAACACCCAAGATGGGACTTTAACCCACAATCCCTGGCTTAGGAGGCCAGTGCCTTATCCATTAGGCCACTTAGGAACTATTTACTTTTCTCAACCAGTACAAACTGATAGAAGCAGCAAAAACAATGTGTAATGTATAGCACTGACACATGCCCATGAAATTCCGCTTTCTTATTTCTGTTTGCGTTTCATTTTATAAACAGACTGGTTAGCAGAGGATGGTTTCAATCCATTGACCTCTGGGTTATGGGCCCAGCTCGCATCCGCTGCACAACTCTGCTTTCAGCCAGTTCAGAAAAGACTAAACCTCACAATCCATGGCTTAGGAGGCCAGTGTCTTCGGCCACTGGGGTTATTTGTAATCAATATGACCAATACAAACTGATGGAAGAGGCAAAAAAAATGTAAAATGGCACTTACACATGGAATGAAACTAACCATTTTTAAAACATTTGTTCGCACTTCAATGCTAAAAAAAGCTTGTTAGCAGGAAAAGCTTTTGATCCATCAACCTCTGGGTTATGCGCCCAGCACACTTCCACTGCACCACTCGATGTGTACGCCGAGGAACTTAAAACTAGCTACCCTCTCCACTACTGTTCCATCGATGTGGATAGGGGGGTGTTCCCTCTGCTGTTTCCTGAAGTCCACAATCATCTCCTTAGTTTTGTTGACGTTGAGTGTGAGGTTATTTTCCTGACACCACACTCCGAGGGCCCTCACCTCCTCCCTGTAGGCAGTCTCGTCGTTGTTGGTAATCAAGCATACCACTGTTGTGTCGTCCGCAAACTTGATGATTGAGTTGGAGGCGTGCGTGGCCACGCAGTCGTTGGTGAACAGGGAGTACAGGAGAGGGCTCAGAACGCACCCTTGCGGGGCCCCAGTGTTGAGGATGAGCGGGGTGGAGATGTTATTACCTACCCTCACCACCTGGGGGCGGCCCGTCAGGAAGTCCAGTACCCAGTTGCACAGGTCGGGGTCGAGTCTACACAGGGAAGCCGACCAGTGGAGGACCGGAGAAGAACCAGGGGATGCGGGTTGTGCTTGATGTGACAGATGGACTGAGGGGGCACAATGTGTGACAATTTCTTCACCTCTTATGAACTTAAGCTCCTGAAGAGGAAGATCACCATGGTTGGCACAGTTAGAAAGAACAAGCCTTAGCTTGATTGACGAGTTTGGAGGGTACTATGGTGTTAAATGCTGAGCTGTAGTCGATGAACAGCATTCTCACATAGGTATTCCTCTTGTCCAGATGGGTTAGGGCAGTGTGCAGTGTGGTTGCGATTGCGTCGTCTGTGGACCTATTGGGGCGGTAAGCAAATTGGAGTGGGTCCTAGGGTGTCAGGTAGGCTGGAGGTGATATGGTCCTTGACTAGTCTCTCAAAGCACTTCATGATGACAGAAGTGAGTGCTACGGGGTGGTAGTCGTTTAGCTCAGTTACCTTAGCTTTCTTAGGAACAGGAACAATGGTGGCCCTCTTGAAGCATGTGGGGACAGCAGACTGGGATAAGGGTTGATTGAATATGTCCGTAAACACATCAGCCAGCTGGTCTGCGCATGCTCTGAGGACGCGACTGGGGATGCCGTCTGGGCCTGCAGCCCTGCGAGGGTTAACACGTTTAACTGTTTTACTCACATCGGCTGCAGTGAAGGACAGTCCACAGGTTTTGGTAGCGGCAGTGTCAGTGGCACTGTATTGTCCTCAAAGCAAGCAAAGAAGTTATTTAGTCTGTATGGGAGCAAGACATCCCGGTCCCGCGATGGGGCTGGTTTTCATTTTGTAATCCGTGATTGACTCTAGACCCTGCCACATACAGTACCTCTTGTGTCTGAGCCATTGAATTGCGACTCTACTTTGTCTCTATACTGACGCTTAGCTTGTTTGATTGCCTTGCGGAGGGAATAGCTACACTGTTTGTATTCGGTCATGTTTCCGTGCGAATGCTGCCATCAATCCACGGTTTCTGGTTTGGGAATGTTTTAATAGTTGCTGTGGGTACGACATGAACTGGATCGAAAATAGGGGACAGAAATACTAGGAGAGAGGGGTACCCAACACAGAACTGAATCAAAGATGGAGGACAGAAATACTCAGAGAGAGGGGTACCCCTACACAGAACTGAACTGGATCGAAGATGGAGGACAGAAATACTAGGAGAGAGGGGTACCCCTACACAGAACTGAACTTTTACATTATTTACATTTAAGTCATTTAGCAGACGCTCTTATCCAGAGCGACTTACAAATTGGTGCATTCACCTTATGACATCCAGTGGAACAGCCACTTTACAATAGTGCATCTACATATTTTAAGGGGGGTGAGAAGGATTACTTTATCCTATCCTAGGTATTCCTTAAAGAGGTGGGGTTTCAGGTGTCTCCGGAAGGTGGTGATTGACTCCGCTGTCCTGGCGTCGTGAGGGAGTTTGTTCCACCATTGGGGAGCCAGAGCAGCGAACAGTTTTGACTGGGCTGAGCGGGAACTGTACTTCCTCAGTGGTAGGGAGGCGAGCAGGCCAGAGGTGGATGAACGCAGTGCCCTTATTTGGGTGTAGGGCCTGATCAGAGCCTGGAGGTACTGAGGTGCCGTTCCCCTCACAGCTCCGTAGGCAAGCACCATGGTCTTGTAGCGGATGCGAGCTTCAACTGGAAGCCAGTGGAGAGAGCGGAGGAGCGGGGTGACGTGAGAGAACTTGGGAAGGTTGAACACCAGACGGGCTGCGGCGTTCTGGATGAGTTGTAGGGGTTTAATGGCACAGGCAGGGAGCCCAGCCAACAGCGAGTTGCAGTAATCCAGACGGGAGATGACAAGTGCCTGGATTAGGACCTGTGCCGCTTCCTGTGTGAGGCAGGGTCGTACTCTGCGGATGTTGTAGAGCATGAACCTACAGGAACGGGCCACCGCCTTGATGTTAGTTGAGAACGACAGGGTGTTGTCCAGGATCACGCCAAGGTTCTTAGCGCTCTGGGAGGAGGACACAATGGAGTTGTCAACCGTGATGGCGAGATCATGGAACGGGCAGTCCTTCCCCGGGAGGAAGAGCAGCTCCGTCTTGCCGAAGTTCAGCTTGAGGTGGTGATCCGTCATCCACACTGATATGCCTGCCAGACATGCAGAGATGCGATTCGCCACCTGGTCATCAGAAGGGGGAAAGTGAACTGGATCAAAGATGGCGGACTGAAATACTAGGATGGAAGAAAAATGTAAGGGATTATAACATCATAACGAATCATGCAAAAAACATGTACAGTTGACAGGAATGTTAGTTAATGTAGAGACAAACGATTGTGATTTTTTAAAATCATAACGTTCATTTACAAAATCGTGATTAGCTAACATTAGCCAGCTAGCTGGCTTGCTAACATTAGGCAGAAAACCTCACAAAAAAACAGACTTCATTATAGTCAAATTACACCACACTGAATATTATGTTACTATTATCTCCATCCTCACTTCTAGGGACAGGAACAACACAAAAGTACCTGCCCTTTCCAGAATAACATCCTCTCTCACTGACAGTTGTGGCTGCTATCCTTTCACCCTCCATGGCTGTTAGCTACCTACATTTGGAGTTTGTTTTTTTACAGTGATAAATACATCAAGATAGCTAATATGAAGTTAGGTAGATGGTGATGTTTCATTCACTTAGCTAGCTATCTATACAGAATGTGAAGTTGCTTAGATAGCTAGCCAACTAGCTAGCTCATTTAGTAGCTCATTTGAGTTAGCCTGCATTGTAGCTAGTTAGCTAATAATACATTGTTTTTTTTACATTTTCAAAATCGATTTACTTACTTACTTGAATAGGTTCTCCCAGCCATGTGGACAATTGGAAACAGGGCAGCAAAGTTTGTCACCAGAGCGATTTAGAGGATTTTACTATTGAACTATGTACCCATTTAGTAACCAGACCTTTCTACAAACTTGCTCTGCTGAATTCTTGACGGAGTCACAACGGGCGGCCTAAGCGGCATCTAGTCCATCTGCTGACTGGACGCAGTTGAGTAAAATGTAGATTTTTTCTTCAGACAACAAAATTAAGTGTAGGAAGCATGAGTTTTTACTCACCAGTGGAACAACACAATGTGGTTAAGTAACTTAGTTGTATTGAAGATCTGGTTACCTATGAGTACAAACAGGTGTTTTTGTTTTAAATTTACTAAATTAAAATGACATTTTCAATATTTTCTCTACTCAGTATGACAATTGGGTACTTTTTCTACCACTGTATTTTAACGATTCCTTGCGTCATGCAGCCGTTCCTATGACAATTGGGTACTTTTTACACCACTGTATTTTAATGATTCCTTGCGTCATGCAGCCATTCCTCTGGGTAATCCCGCTGTCTGAAACACTCATCCAGCCATTCCTTTGGGTAACCCCGATGTCTGAAACGCTCATCCAGCCGTTCCTCTGGGTAACCCTGCTGTCTGAAACACTCATCCAGACAGTCGGCTTGTTTGTCATAGTCACTCTGTGTACTACAAATCTTGTGTATGTGACTTTATTGGCTGATGGGGAGGATCTTTTTTAGGGGTGTAGAGTGGAAGCTGTCTCAGCGAAACAGGGAATTCCTGTCCATCTGCTTCCTGTATAGGTCTGTGCTAAAGCCACCCCCTCCCTCCCTCCCTCCCTCTTAATCAAAATGCCCAGATAACTTGTTTCATGCGCATCAAAGGTGAGGGTGAATTTCAGATGTTCACTGCTTGTATTGATGGAGTTCCTCTGCTGTCCCCTGGAATAGAAGGAACACGTCATCAATTAAGACTTTTTCAGAGCCTGATGAGCTGCTAGGATGGATTGTTAGGGATGACAATCACATTCTTCTCAAACAACCCCACATACAGATTGGCAAATTAGGTGCTATTTTTTAAACTACAATGACCATTTATGACCTGAGCACCTACTTGTCTTGTGTGTGTGTTTCTTTACACCTGCTATGTAAAAGAGATGAAGAATGCACAATGGTCAATGCTATCTGGGATCCTTGGGACGTCCCTACCCTAAACCCTAACCTTAATCCCTACTTCAGCCATTTTAAATGTCAACTCAATGGGTTAGGGACGTCCCAAGGATGTATTTCTACCTGGAAATACATAATCTAAGTGATTGATAGTTGGTAGTCAGCTGTCATAAAGCCTTATTTACTTAAATGAACTACTAAAATAGTAATTTTGTCAGACAGCATAGACAGCAGCTCTACACTTTATTGACTGACTGATCAATTCATCCTTCCATCCCTCCTCAGCCTTCCTCTCCTCTGAAGACCCAGTGAGGGTGGAGCTCAGTCAGAGAGCTGTTGAGGGACTGGTTAGGAAGAACACTTCTACAGCCAGAGAGGTGAGAGGTCACACATGGTTTAGATGGTAAATATTTATGTCCCCTTAGTGGTTCATCACGTCAGCAAAAGGGACTATGTTCCACTATGTTCCATCAGCCATGTTTATTTACATTAGTGAAAATTATCCACTGATAAAGGCGTAATTATCCACTGATAAAGGCGTAATTTCTCATCCCCTTTTTCTGTATGAAAGTTAATTTCCTCTCAGACACACACATTTGTTCTTTGATATGAAGGTAAGTTGTGTCGAATTTACTTTCCCCCACATCTCTTTACATTGCTTATGAATATTCAGTGGCCAGACTCAAATTCTGAACACAATGCCCATCCTGGCAGATCTAAACCTAATGCAGCACATTGTGACTTTTGTGCACTCAGATCTAATGCAGCTTGGAGTGATCAGAAGTCACATTTAAGTGCCAGGTGTAACTGAGGCTATAGATGCTCCATATCCATTACTTTGAGTGTTTTATGACTCAATGTTTTTATTTCTGTGTTGCAGGGGCATTCAAGAAATGGAACAGCAAGGCCACAGAACATGACATTAGCAGATCTGTGGGAGACCACCTCAAGCCCCTGGTAGAACCAGAGTGGTGTTTACCACTCCACCACACCAGGTTTGAAAAGTGAGATTGATCCATTTGTTTGTTTCAGTAGTTGAATCCTTTGACGTATTGTTGCTTTCAATAAATCGTTGAAAAGTGATACTAAACTTACATACCAAATCAAAATCAAATTTATTTATATAGCCCTTCGTACATCAGCTGATATCTCAAAGTGCTGTACAGAAACCCAGCCTAAAACCCCAAACAGCAAACAATGCAGGTGTAAAAGCACGGTGGCTAGGAAAAACTCCCTAGAAACCATGCACTATTTTGACATAGTATTATAAACAGGCGAAGACTGAATTTGTACTAAGATGGACCAAGATATGGGTTGCTTTTGCAAATATTTGTTCATTGGTTTAGCAAGAGTCTGTTGATTGGTCAGTCATTGGATTGATTTGCAATATGTTCTAATCAAATCAAGCTTTATTTATACAGCACATTTCAGACATGGATGAAACACAATGGCTTCACAGGAAAAAACAATGACAATAAACAAATATTTACAACAGAGGATAAAAAAACAGAAGATTAACAACTGAAAGACTAATGAACATTCTAAGGAAATGCCATTGATTAAAACATGAACAATATGATACAACATCCAACCCAAAATAGAAGCTTGTTTTACTACATTGTTTGTTGTTACATTCCCCAGCAGGAAAACCAGAAAAGTCCAGAACAGAAGAGGGAACTAACAAAGAGTCACTGACAACAACTAAACAGGTGGTGTTTTAGGAGGGTTTCTGAAAGACACTCTGGGGGTGTCCACTGAAAGTTGACTAGTAACAACTGCGACATAAAAGACATCCACCATGACACCCACTAAATCTGCCCAAGAAAAGGAAAACAAAAGAAAAACCCACAACAAACTTAAAGACAGGAAGCAACCCAAAAAGGTGGTTAAAATAATTTATTTACAATCAATACCATTCACACTTTACAAAATCATATCTCTCATTCATTCTTAATTACTTATATTTACAAAACCAAATCACCAAACACCAAACAAAAACAAACCTCAGGGGAGCATCTTCCCTCCCCGTCATACCTAACCAATACCTAACCCTTTCCCTATCTCTCCTTCCCTAATCTATCCCCTTACCAAACTCACTCTAACACTCCCAGCCCTAAACCCCCTTTCCACCTCTCCCGTGCCGCATGATTCCCCCACTTCCTCTCCTCCCTCTTCATCCTCCCCCTCAAATCACCTTCCACCCTTCTCACTATCCCTTCCACCCCCCAATCTCTCCCTGTCTTGACTAAATTCTTCCTGGCTTCCCACAGTCCCTTTTTAAAGAGACTCATGAGAAGCCAGAGCAGAAACCTGTCCCTATCCGTTCCCTTTGCTCTCCCTACGCCTCTCTCTAGCCTAGCCCATGTCAAAACAAAATCACTCCTAACCACACCTAGCATCACCTGTGCCCTAGCCCATACTACTCCGGCAAAGGCACAGTCCCAGAAGGCATGGCGCACAGTCAACTCCCTGCCACAAGAGGATCTTGGACAGGTGGGGGATCGCACAAAACTATACCGGTACAAGATGGAAAGTACCGGCAAACGCTTATGAAGGCTCAACCAATTCAGGTCCTTGAGCCTGTTGTCCAGGCCCCGTGCCTGCACTCCCTCCCAGACCACTGACGAGATGCCCGCTACGGGCGCAGGACTCCCTGCCTGCCTGATCTCCTCGTACCGGTGCCTGTGGTCTAAACCTACTCGGGCAACTTCAACCTCTGGGTGCGCACGCAGCCACTTGGCCGCATGGCCAAAGTGCCACGGCAGCTGTTCCGCCCGAGGACCCGCGTTAGACCACACCATTACGCTTCTCGCCTGATACGAGAAGAACACCCGCAGGAGGTAACCGGACGGGTGTATCACTGGCTGAGCAAGCTCCGCTAACAAGAAAGAAACAAAAAATTGAGTCCAGCTTGAGGGGGAAATGTGGTACCCCCCTACCTCCCTCCCCGATGGGACAGATCATGCGTGCCCTGGCGACCCACTCGCACCTGCCACTCCACATAAACTGAAACACAAGCCTCACTAGAGGCCTCCTCAGACAAGCCGGCAATGGGTAGATGTACGCCAAATACAAAAGAGACGGCAACACATCCACCTTTAGGACCAGGACTTTGCCCATAAAAGACAAATACCTAGCCTTCCACATTGCTAGCTTCCTCTGTACCACTGCGATACGCATGTTCCAGTTTAGCGTCGCTGAGCCGGAGGTCTCAAAATGAACCCCGAGAATCCTCAGGGCCCCTTCACAGAGAGATAACCCCCCCAGGCACATCCGTTCTACCGCGCCATCTTCCGAAAAACTTGACGGAAGACTTTGCATGGTTCAGAACTGCTCCCGACGCTCGGGTGAAATCCCCAAAGATGGCAAGGGACCTTGTCAGGCACGAGTCCTTGCACAACAGCAAGGAAGTGTCGTCGGCGTACTGCGTCATCTTAACACGCAGCCCACCACTTCCAGGGATCAACAAGCCTTCCACCCCCGTGTCTGCCCTAATGGCAGCCCCCAGAGGCTCCATGTACAGAACGAAGAGGAGAGGCGAGAGTGGGCATCCCTGCCTGACCCCAGACGAGAGGTCAAAAACGTCACCTAAGTGACTATTTACACTAACTCGACACCCCGCTCCGACATATAAAGTACGGATCCATCCTATAAACTTCTCCCCAAATCCTAATCTACCTAACACCCTGAATAGAAAAGATCTATTCACGCGATCAAAAGCTTTCGCCTGATCTAGCGCTGCTACCATTAAAGGCAGCCCTCTATCTTCAACCCAAGCGATGGAATCCCTGATCAACTGTAGGTTCCATCTTATAGAGCGGCCCTCTACCCCGCACGTCTGATCCTCGTGGACGACGTGGGGAAGGGCTGTGCGCAACCGGTCTGCTAAAACCTTTGCAAGAATCTTGTAATCTACGCACAGCATGGTCAATGGCCGCCAGTTGCCAAGGTCAGTTGCTTCCCCCTTCTTATAAAGAAGTGACAGCACACCAACAGCCATTGATCCCCCCGGGACCCCCGTCTCAAGGATGGCCTTCAAGACTTCGAGAACCACTGGTCCAAGTATACCCCAAAACTTGAGGTAAAACTCAGCCGGCAGCCCATCCATCCCAGGCACCTTCCCTTTTCCCATCCTCCTAAGAGCGCTCTCAACCTCTTCTAGTGAGATCTGGGCCTCCATCACGTCTCTAATGTCCTCTGGCAACCGCCGGGACAAGTGTTCTAAAAACACGTTTCCCTGCTCTACATCTATTTCCCTTTCCTTAAATAAACCTTGGAAATGATCAGTTGTCACCCTGACCATTTCCTCTGGTTTACTTACTATACTACCATTTTCTTCCCTAACTCCATGCATTACCTTCCTACTCTGCCTGGCCCTAACAGACTTAAAGAACATAGCGGAACAAGTCTCATTATGTTCTAGAAAGCCACTATGCGCACGCTCCAGGAAAGCTCGAGCCTTCTGCTCCTGCAGCTCCCTGAGCTGCGCCTTTAGGGCTGCGAATCTCTCCCAGTCAATCGACCCGCCGAGGTTGCCTGCCTCGTACTCGAGTTCAATTAACCTTTGGATACGATCCACCTCCCTCCTTTCCTCCCTTTTTTCCCTTCTACAATATCCTATTATATAAAAGCCCTTATCCTCCCCTTAACTAAATCCCACCACTCTAACACCCCTCGCACATGGACCGGAGGCCGTCAAGCCTCCGAAAGAAACAAAAAAATACGTCAACGAAAGCCTGCTCCTCCAGTATATCCCGATCTAACTTCCAGTACCCCCTACCGAAGAGGCAGACTGGCAACCCCACCTGCAGGAACACCCCGTCGTGATCCGTGAAGAAAACAGGCAACAGCCGCCCAGACAACTGACCCAAAGACCTGGATACAAAAATGTAGTCGAGCCTCCGCGCAACCCCCCTGGAGTTGCGCCATGTAGGACCGACCATTGCCGGAGTAGTGTGCAGGCCACCATCAACCAGACCATGGCAAGCCATTAGCCCAGAGATGGCACCTGCACTACTATCACCGCCTACCCCTAAATCTATATTAAAGTCTCCTCCTATCACCAAGTGCCTGTTTGTAACACACAGGGGCGCCAGACAGTCCACCATCTCCCTCCTGTCTGCCGCCACCTGTGGCCCATACACCCCAATTAACCTATATCTAGCTTCTCTAAACTTAACATCTATCCCCAAAACTCTACCCTGCATTATTACAAAAGTGTTCTCTATTTTAACCTCTCTATGCCCACACAAAATCCCTACTCCTGTTGAGTGCACCCCTCCTATGCCCCAAAAAGATTCCCCCTTATCCCACTCCCTCTTAAATCTACACACATCCCCACCATCCCTCAGGTGAACCTCCTGTAAAAAACAGAAATCAAACCCCACACCCTCTAATTAACAAAAAACCTCCCTCCTTTTAACATTATTCCTTATCCCCCTAACATTTAGACTAAAAAAAGAAACAGAACTATTCATTTAATTATTAACAACAAATAAAACCCCAAAAACCAAAGAAAAAACAGGAGACTCACCCGATGCTCCCTGGTCCATCTCCACCGGCGGGGACGTCCTCTCCTCTCCTGACGCCCCCCCGTCCTCCATCCCAACCCATGACCCAGGCAGTGTGTTGGGTCCTCCCTCCCCACCCACCATCCCCCCCTCCCTGTTTGCCTCGGGGCTGCATGTAGGGGACCCCATCTCCTCAAACAGGAGTTGGGATCCCTCTAGCAAACAGCCCACCGACCCCTCACTGGAGTCATCCACTAAAATGCAAGGGGCTGAGGCAAACCGGGAGGACAAATTACCCCCCCCCCCCGCCACTCTCTTAGCCCCCCTCCACACCCCCTCCCTCTCACTTCCTGCCAAGCTTCCCCTCTTCATTCCTTTCTTCTTTGGTGAAGGAGGTAGCGGGAGAGACAACGTCCCATCCCCGCTAAATCCTCCACCAAATCCCTTTTTCGACCTCGAGGAAGCTTGGCAGGCTGTCCCCCCACTCCTTTCCCCCATCTCCCCTCTCCCACCTCCCTCCCTCCCAGTCTCCACGCTCCTCTTCCACTCCCCGCACCACTGTCCCACTCTCCCTCTTCTCCGCTCCTTCCCGTTCTTCCGCCTTCTTTTTCTTCTCTCCTTTTTCCTTCTTTCCATCTTTCTCCTCTTTCTTTTCGCCTCTTCCTTCTTCCCTTCTTCGTCCTTCTCCGTCCTTTCCCCTGTGCCATCCATACAATCCGCACGCGTCCTTTCTTTTCTCCCCCATCCCCCGCTCCCCCAGCTGCAGACGCGTATGACCTGTGACGAGCCAGGCAATCACGCCACAGGTGTTCTCTGGAGCCACACCCGTGGCAAGCCTTGGGCTCGTCACACTCCCTGGCCTCGTGCTCTTCCGACCCACAAAAGCGACACTTCTTGTTGCTGCACGAGGCCAGGGTATGGCCGTAGGCCATACAACGCCTGCAGAACGGGGGCTGACGTGCATAGTAGAGTGTTCCCCTGTCAGCCCCCAGGGAGAACATCGCCAGAGGATGGAGGTAGCCATCCACACTCTTCGGGGACTCCCTGAGTAACGCCTGGACGCCTCTCTTCCCATTCCAGAAACCCAGGGAGTCCCTGAGGTACCTCGCTGAAGAGACATTGTCCATGTACCTCCCCAGAAAGGCCCTCACTTCTTCGTCCTTCACGTGCGGATTGTACATGGTTACGGTGACCACCCTGAAGTTGTTTCTTGCCAGGCTGGTCACCGTGTAATGACACAGGGGATCTTCTTTCCTTTCCGTCACCATCTTCATAATCTCATTGTGTTTTTCTTCCAAATATAGGGTTACATCAAACCCCTTCTCCATTGGGTTCCCCTGAAGGCATAGAACATCTTTAACCTTCAATTTTAGGTGCCCCATTAGGATGTTCCTCACGAAGGTTTCTCTCCCCCAAGGCTCCATCTCATTTTCCCGCCAAGAAAAGCGCACAGTGTTGGCCAGTCCAATCCCCGGAACCGACGGTCCAGATGTACTTTGCGCCATCTCCTCACGGACGATGGCGCACCCGTCCCACCACCTCAAACTTATAAACAGGAATCAAATCAAAAAAGAAAATCCAAAAAGGTGGAGCAAACTAAAGGTGTTGACTCTCCACATCTATCAAGACAACTGGAGCACTGGGCCAGACACTCTTAAATAGAACCTGGACCAGCTCAGGTGAAACAACTTCCCACTAACGAGATGGACAAGCCAGCCAGCACAGGTTTAACACATACTGACTAACGAGGTGACACCAATCAGTGTGTCCTACGTGCTAACGAGCTATAGGTGCTAAAGTCCAACCTCCAAAAACACATGGAAAAACCAAAACCTGTAATACCATCCCCCTTAAGACAACAAATATAGCCTATATTTTTGTTGGCCAAGTTTGCTCACCACCAACAGAAAACAACTTGCCGTCAACAATTAAAAACAAGAAAAAACACATACTTCTAAATGATAATATACAATCATATAATTTTTGTTCTTTTTCTTTCTATAGAATCCTAAAACTCACTAGCTTCTAGAAATCTTGTCTTCCTGAAACTCACTCTCGTCCCCTTGGAAGGAGCACAAACAAAACACAAATTAAATTGTATTAGTCATGTCTGATTTCAAGAGCAAACTCCTGCAATATCTCAACAGGCATGTTGTTGGATCGGGGCCCAGTCCCCAATGTCATGCTACAGAACATTTGGTTTGGCACATCTGAGAATGAACCCTGATATTCTAAAAGCAGGATAACAATTTCAATATAATTGTACCCATAAATTGTCAGTTGGTTGCATAAATAATGGCTAAATGTTACATGAATTGTAAATATGAAATATCAAAAGCAAATGTAGACCCTTTTGTTTATATGTATTGGCAATAATTAACTTAAGGGTGAGGCATGGAATGATAAAAAATGTATCTTTTGTCAGGCTGAATGTTTGAAATATGAGTAGGTGATTTGATTCATGCCACTTCAGTAGTGGAATAAAGACAATTAGTACTTGGATGTTGTAACGAAATGCTGGAGTGATGTAAGATTGTTAATAAAATTGATTATAGACCAATTTATTATACTGCATCCATGTGTATAGGCTGCAAGTACCTTGAAATTAAGTTGTTTTCAAGTCATTGAAAAAACGACCAGAAAATACATCTTCTCAACTTTCACTTTCAACCGAACATATATTGGACATCGGGCATAGTGTTATTTTCAACGTCTTTTCAATTACATTTTTCCCATGGGAATAGTGCAATGTCAAAACACAATAACCAATATGTAGAAACAGTTTGGGATATATTGTAAACCTAAACATTTTGAAGTGTTGCATTTTGATTCAAGTGGGTCACCAAAGTTGTAAGTGTAACACAACTCTATTTTTGCTAAATAGTACTCTTTCAATTCAGAGCAAACGTTTAGGGTTCTACATTCTGACATTCCTTAAAATACTGCTCCTACAATGTTAAAACATTCTTTATTGTGACTAAAATACTTCCACAATATTAAAAACATTCTACATTATTTCATTGATATCATGAAACAACTACATGTATTTTCTGATGTTTAGTCAGAGATCTTTTATCAGAGTATCTCTTCCCACATTGATTACAGATGTGAGATTTCTCTCCTGTGTGTGTTCTCTGGTGAGATACCAGGCTGCTTAGCTGAGTAAAACTCCTCCCACATTGATCACAGCAATAAGGTTTCTCGCCTGTGTGTAATCTCTGGTGTACAGTCAGAATGCCAGATGAAGCAAAACTCTTCCCACATTGATTACAGCTATACGGTTTCTCTCCTGTGTGTGTTCTCTGGTGTGATATCAGGCTGCTTTAGCTGAGTAAAACTCTTCCCACATTCATCACAGCTACAGGGTTTCTCTCCTGTGTGTGTTCTCTGGTGTGATGTCAGACTGGTTGACTGAGTGAAACTCTTCCCACATTGACCACAGCTATAAGGTTTCTCTCCTGTGTGTGTTCTCTGGTGTGTTGCCAGACAGCCAGATGTAGCAAAACTCTTCCCACATTGACGACAGCTATAAGGTTTTTCTCCTGTGTGTGTTCTCTGGTGTTTTGTCAGACAGCCAGATGTACCGAAACGCTTTCCACATTGATCACAGCTATACGATTTCTCTCCTGTGTGTGTTCTCTGGTGTGATATCAGGCTGGTTGAATGAGTAAAACTCTTCCCACACTGACTACAGCTATACAATTTATCTCCTGTGTGTGTTCTCTGGTGTATAGTTAGATAGCTAGATGTCGTAAAACTCTTCCCACATTGATCACAGCTATAAGACTTCTCTCCTGTGTGTGTTCTCTGGTGTTTTGTCAGACAGCCAGATGTGCTGAAACTCTTCCCACATTGATCACACCTAGAAAGTTTCTCTCCAGTGTGAATTATTTGATGTATCTTAAGGTCTACTGAAGATTTTAATATTTTCCCACAGTCAGAGCAGCAGAAGGATTTCTCTCCTGTGTGTACTTGCTGGTGTTTCTTGAGGAGTTCTGATCTGGAGAGACTTTTCTCTGCCTCGTCAGCATCATGATGTTGTTGAGGCACCCCAGAGGATCTACGATTGTCCCGTCTCTCTCCTGTGTGAATGACAAAGTCAGACAGATGGTTAAAGGCCCACAACAGCAGAAATCCACTGTTTATTTGAGCTAAAAAGTGATGCCCAAAGCATACCCATGAAGTTGTACAACAAATGATGTCTGTCAAATGATTTGACAATTAAGACAGTCAAGTTCGGAACAAGCCATATTTTGTCTTGTTTTCACTTTAGTAGTAACTAGAAATAATTATTAAAGTTGTTGCAATCCAAAGCAGTGTGCCTGACAACTACTGGTCTCCAATATAGGCCTTTTTCTGTGTTTGCTAAAATTGCAGCATGAGGGCAATGCACACACAACTTGGTTGCAGAAACTCCGCCGTGCTAATGAGGAAACCACTAGTTATACCAATACTGTAGAACAGTGGTTCCCAAACTTTTTATAGTCCCGTACCCCTTCAAGCATTCAAATTGCAGCTTTGTACCCCCTCTTGCACCAGGGTCAGAGCAATCTCAAATGTTGTTTTTTGCCATCATTGTAAGCCTGCCACACACACACTATACAATACATTTGTCACAACTGTGATCTGTGCCTGTATTTAGTTGTCATGCTAGTGAGGGAATCCACTCTCACATAGGTACGTGGTAGCAAAGGGTATCGGGTGTCTTAACAGTGCGATTTGCCAAGGCAGGATACTCTGAACGCAGACCTATCCAGAAATCTGGCAGTGGCTTCTGATTAAATTACATTTTCACAGAACTGCTTGTTGCAATTTCAATGAGGTTTTCTTGTTCAGATTGCGGTAAGTGGACTGGAGGCAGGGCATGAAAGGCATAATGAATCCAGTTGTTTGTGCCATCCGTTTCGGGAAAGTACCTGCAAAATTGCGCAGCCAACTCACTCAGGTGTTTCGCTACATCACATTTGACATTGTCCGTAAACTTGAGTTAATTTGCACACAAAAAATCATACAATAATGGAAAGACCTGTGTGTTGTCCTTGTTAACGGAGACAGAAGAGCTCCTACTTCTTTAATCATAGGCTCAATTATGTCCTGCACATTGAATATTGTTGCGGAGAGTCCCTGTAATCTTAGGTTCAGATCATTCAGGTGAGAAAAAACATCACCCAGATAGGCCAGTCGTGTGAGAAACTCGTCATCATGCAAGCGGTCAGACAAGTGAAAATTATGCTCAGTAAAAAAAACTTTAAGCTCGTCTCTCAATTTTAAAAAACGTGTCAATACTTTGCCCCTTGATAACCAGCGCACTTCTGTATGTTGTAAAAGCGTTACATGGTCACTGCCCATATCATTGCATAGTGCATAAAATACATGCAAGTTCAGGGGCCTTGCTTTAAAAAAGTTAACCATTTTCACTGTTATGTCCAAAATGTCTTTCAAGCTGTCAGGCATTCCCTTGGCAGCAAGAGCATCTCGGTGGATGCTGCAGTGTACCCAAGTGGAGTCAGGAGAAACCGCTTGTACGCGCGTTACCACTCCACTATGTTCCCCTGTCATGGCTTTTGTGCCATCAGTACAGATACCAAAAACGAGCAGCAGCTACGTTTGGCTATATATGGACCGTTAGTGGAATTCCCGCGAGAGAGTAACAGTTAATGTGATTGGATCTTAATTATTTGACTAGGCTACCTGTATTTGAGATTGTGTTGTTATAGCGCTGAACACTAGATGGTTTAATTTTATTTTTGGCAGTGAAATGAGGCCACTCAGGTGAGGAAAAAACCTCACCAAATGTATAGCCCCGTTGGAAAATAAAAATGGACTGTATGAAAATGTGAAGAAAATGTATTATTTAAAAAAAATGTGTATCACATTTTTATTTGGCGTATCCCTGACGGCATAGCGTATACCCCAGTTTGGTAATACTTGCCATAGACCTACTGTACGACCCATAACTTCACCTTAAAAATAACATACACCTAGGACCATAAATCATTTAATATTTCAGATGAAACATGGAAACTAAATTGTATTTTTTCATGACATTTCATAACCTGATCAACAGATAATTTTGTGAATAATCCCACTAGGCTACTCTGTAATGTGTTGTCATTCTAAATGTCCTGAATAAGAAAATAGCTCTGTGTTGTACAATAGCCTATACATCAAGGAACAGTTCTATACACATTATGAGCTAAGTATCTATGTGTGCAAACAGACTAACGAGACCCTACAGTAAATCAAGCAGACAATAACACATTATAAACATCAATTTGTTAGGGATGGTTGGATCCAACGTGGAGCACAGCATAACTGTCTTTACCAGAGTAAAGAATGAAGAAGCACTTTGGTTGTTGTTGCATGTCGTGATGTTTGTCATTTGACTGTCATTTGAAAATGATTTCCTGGATCAGCCGATGAACATGTGACTGTAACTAAACAGCTACAGTATTAAGAATGATATGTAATTATTGAAGAACCGCGCTAATGACAGTATCCATTTGGGTGTTGTCAATAAAGTTAAGGTGACTCTCCGTTTTTTAGAGGGTGGATCAGCTTAATATTGCGGAAAGAATGTTGCTTCCAATGTAATTGTCTGCATCATTTCCAATCCCCCATATTTTTTTGGTAAATATATATCCATACACGCATGCATATATATACACATACCTATATAGACATACATACTTTTTAAAAGAATATACCTTTATTATTATTCCCAGCAAACCCTACTGCCGATCCCCCAATTGAAGTAAACTAATAAACACTTCTGCTTCTACCTTCAATCCATACATCTTATACACATTCTACAGACACAGTCTACGTTAAGGTGACTCTCAGTTAAAACCATTGGATTTTGCATACTCTGAAATGATTTAGGATTTCTGTGCCCATGAAAACTGTTTTCCCAGTGTAATATAAGGGAACACTAGGTAGAGTGCATTTCCGAGATCTGAATACAAAAAAAATGTTCTAACAGGACAATAACCTAAACCACAAGGCCAAATCTACACTGGAGGTGTTTACCAAGATGACATTGAATGTTCCTGAGTGGCCTAGTTAGTTTGGACTTAAATCGTCTTTAAAGTCTATGGCAAGACTTGAAAATGGCTTTCTAGCTATGATCAACAACCAACTTGACAGAACAGGAAGGATTTTTAAAAAAACAAAAAAAGAATAATGAATATTCACATGATCAGTCACCTATTGGATGACATCACGACTTCCCATCAAGCTAACTCCTTGAATGCCTTACTATGACATCACTCACTCCTTCAAGTTTGCAGTGGTCTAAAATGCTCTACTAACAAAAAAGCTGTTAGAATTGTAAGTATATGCATGTCCCTTAAGGTCCTTGTGTAATTGTAATGTGATATTGTACCCCCTAGCTCGATTGTCCGTGTTTGTAATCTATGTATGCTTGTGTTCCCTCCATGTGCTTTATGTATTGATTTGTTTTTAATAAATAAAATACAAATGTAAAAAAATATATATATATTTTGTATTTATATATCATTATTATTTTGTATTTATACATCATGAACATTTTCAGGTGTAGAATGCCCTTTAAAAATCACACATTAGTTCAACAAGTTTGAGTCCTAGAGTTTGTGTCCTTGATTTATAAGACAGTACTCACTGTATTTACTGGTGTTAATCAGATCAATGTCCCTGTTTTATAAGATAATACTCACTGTATTTTCTGGTGTTAATCAGTTCTCCAGTCTTCTCTTCTTCGTCCTCCTCTAGTGTGACAGTAATCTCCCCCTCTTCATCCTTCATTCCAAAACACGCGTCTTCATCTTCTTCTTTCACGGTAACAGCCTCACCCTCTACTTGTTTTTGTATTATAACATCCTTCTCTTCCTTCTCCTCTTTCACAAGAGCTTCTTTCTCCGTCCAGCAGACCTCTTCTTTATCAGGAGGAGAGCAGTTTAGTGAACTCATGGTCGGGAATAACCGCTTGTTAGCATTAGCGACTAGACTAGTGCTAACTTAACCAGCCAGCTAGCTGACTTACAACGTAAATATTAAATTAAATGGGGTAGCTAGTTGTTTACACATAAGTATGTTTAAATCACAGTGGCAAATAAACCACGAAATTGTCTAAAGAACTTGAATGTTCCGACTTTGTTGGCTAGCGAGCTACCGAGGTGGCTGCAGTTGTTGAAGAAGCGTTCCGTCCACTAGATTACACGTCACACTAGAAACATTGCCTGAAATACACATATCGCCATCTGCTGTTTGGGGGGAGTAAAGGAGTTGAGGAGGGAAAACTTTTTGTCTTCTTCATTGAATTATTAATATTATAAAGCAGTTTAGGGAAACGTTTTCTTCCTCTCCATTAAATAATAATATTATTTCAACACGTACAAAGAGCAACAAGTGTTTGATTAGTTCAGATTTTTTATGAGAATTTAAAACAGACTCTACATCAACTCCACATATGTATTTCTGATTCAGTCAAATAACTAGATATCAAAATAAGCACCTAGTTATTGATACCCTTGATAAAGATGAGCAAAAATGTATGTATTAAATAAATCAACTTTACCCACTACCAGGATATTTTAGCCCAAAACCTGGTTACCTCTCTGCTAGGAGGCTGATACTTGGCCATAAGTTGATATTCTAGCAAGACAAATCAACATCCACGAAGAAATGGTTAATCGGGCACAAAATCAACACTTTCTATGGCCATCCCAGTCTTCGGACTTGAACTCCATTGAAAACCTGTGGTTTGAATTGAACAGGGCAGTCCATAAGCGCAGACAAAATAAATCAAGGACCTGGAGAGATTCTGTTTGGAAGAATGGTCTAAGATCCCACCCAATGTGTTCTCTAATCTCATAAAACATTTGAGTGTCATTATCCTCCCAAGGGGAAAGTACTGGAGTATTGAAAACATGGGTGGCAATAATTCAGACCCCTACCGTTGAGAATTACATGTTAAACTAAATCTCTTTCTCTGAGCAATTGTATTGCTATAAAATAATATAATTTCCTTTATTTTTTTACATACACTATAGCTCAGTATTTTAATTCTTTATTTTATAGAGTCATTGTTGCTCATCATTATCAAGGGTGTCAACAATTTGTCCACCAATTTTAACCTCAATACTGCTGTTACATGGTGTAACAATACATCATGTAGATGTATATATTGAACAGACTAGGTCTATACTGCGCCTACATGGTGTAACAATACATCATTTAGATGTATATAATGAACAGACAAGGTCTATACTGCGCCTAGATGGTGTAACAATACAGTGCATTCGGAAAGTATTCAGACCCCTTCACTTTTTCCACATTTTGTTACGTTACAGCCTTATTCTAAAAATATATATTTTTAGATACTCAATCGACACACAATACCCCATAATGACAAAGCAAAAACACTTTTTTCCTTCTAATTTATTAAAATAATAAACTGAAAAATCTACATAAGTATTCAGACCTTTTACTATGTATTTTGTTGAAACACCTTAGATAGCGATTACAGCCTCCAGTCTTCATGGGTATGATGCTACAAACTTGGCATCCTATATTTGGGGAGTTTCTACCATTCTTCTCTCAAACTGTCAGATTGGATGGGGGAGCTATTTTCAGGTCTCACCAGAGATGTTAGATTGGGTTCAGGTCCAGGCTCTGGCTGGGCCACTCAAGGTTATTCAGAGACTTGTCCCAAAGCCACTCCTACGCTGTCTTGGATGTGTGGTTAGGGTCGTTGTCCTGCTGGAAGGTGATCCTTCGCCCCAGTGTGAGGTTCTGAGTGCTCTGGAGCAGGTTTTCACCGTAGAGCTCTCTGCACTTTGCTCCGTCCATCTTTCTCTCGATCCTGACTAGCATCCCAGTTCCTGCCGCTGAAAAACATCCTCAGAGCCTGATTCTGTGCCAGGTTTATATCAGATATGATGCTTGGCATTCAGGCCAAATAATTTAATATTGGTTTCATCAGACCAGGAAATCTTGTTTCTCATGATCTGAGAGTCTTTAGGTGTCTTTTTGGCAAACTCCAAGCGGGCTGTAATGTGCATTTTACTGAGGAGTGGCTTCCGTCCTGCCACCCTACCATAAAGGCTTGATTGGTGGAGTGCTACAGAGATGGTTGTCCTTCTGGAAGGTTCTCCCATCCCCACAGAGAAACTCTGTAGCTCTATCAGAGTGACCATCGGGTTCTTGATCACCTCCCAGACTAGGCCCTTCTCCCCCAATTGCTCAGTTTGGCCGTGTGAGTCTTGGTGGTACCAAACTTCTTCAATCAAAGAATGATGGTGACCACTGTGTTCTTGGGGACATCCAATGCTACAGATATTATTTGGTACCCTTCCCCATATCTGTCCCTCAACACAATCCTGTCTTGGAGCTCTACGGACAATTTCTTCGACCTCATTGCTTGGCGTTTGCTCTGACGTGCATTGTCAACTGTAGGACCTTATATAGACAGGTATAATCATAAATAATATGATTTCATGTGGCATAAACAAAAACACAAATTCTCAGTCAAAAAAAAAAGTCAGATCACAGCACCTTTATTGTCTCATGTGATTTCAGGTTCTGTGACTGGGAAAATGTCCTTCCACACAGAGAGAGAGCAGTGGTAGGGCTTTTTTGGTGTGTGTCTTCTTATGCTCCTTCAGGCTCCTTAAACAGGGAAAACTCTTTCCACACTGGGGGCATTGGAAAGGCTTTTCTCCTGTGTGTATTCTCTCGTGCTCTTTTAACGGCCCTTTCTTAGTAAAACTCTTTCCACAATGGGAACAATGGAATGGCTTTTCTCCTGTGTGTATCCTCTCATGAGCTTTTAGGTGCCCTGTCTGAGTAAAACTCATCCCACAGTGGGAACAGTGATAAGGCTTTTCTCCAGTGTGTATTCTATCATGCCTTTTTAGGTTAGCTAAAATGGTAAAAGTCTTTTCACAATGGGAACATTGGAAAGGCTTTTCTCCTGTGTGTGTCCTCTCATGAGCTTTTAGGTACCCTACATGAATAAAACTCTTTTCACAGTGGGAACAGTGATAAGGTTTTTCTCCTGTGTGTATCCTCTCATGAGCTTTTAGGTCCCCTAACTGAATAAACCTCTTTTCACAGTGGGAACAGTGGTAGGGCTTTTCTCCAGTGTGTATTCTCTCATGCCTTTTCAGGTTAGCTAACACGGCAAAACTCTTTTCACACTGGGAACATTGGAAAGGCATTTCTCCGGTGTGTAGTCTCGCATGTTTTTTTAGGTTTCCTATTAGAGTAAAACTCTTTCCACAATGGGAACATTGGAATGGCTTTTCTCCTTTGTGTATTCTCTCATGCTCTTTCAATTGCCCTTTCTTAGTAAAACTTTTTCCACACTGGGAACATTGGAAAGGCTTTTCTCCTGTGTGTATCCTCTCATGAGCTTTTAGGTGCCCTGTCTGAGTAAACCTCATGGGACAGTGGGAACAGTGATAAGGCTTTTCTCCTGTGTGTATTCTCTCATGCCTTTTCAGGTTAGCTAACATGGTAAAACTCTTTCCACACTGGGAACATTGGAAAGGCTTTTCTCCTGTGTGTGTTCTTTCATGCAGTTTTAGGTTCCCTGACCAGCAAAAACTCTTAACACAGTGAGAGCAGTGGTGTTGTCTCGCTGGTTTGGGCATCTCTGGGTCTGGTTCCCCTGAAGGACTCTCCCCGCTGTCAGAGTCTGGTTTCTCTCCTGCCAAAGACAAACAGAGTATCTCATTAAACAGAGACCTGAATGAAACCTGCACATGATAAAACTGTCTTCCTATGAGGTTTAATCTAGACTTGATCCCTCAATAAAAGAGGAGAACTGGTCATCACAGAGTGGCTGTAGTGCTTTGTAGGCTGGGTAAATCCATTTGAATTCAATACATTTTTGACAGCATCCCTTTTGATAGAAAAAAGCTTTCCTTACATGTTTAACTATGGAAGAAGTGGTAAGAAAGTGACCTTTTGGAACTGAATGCAAAAACATTCGTGAGATATACAGTACCAGTTACAGGTTGACACAACGTATCATTCAAGGGCTATTCGTATTTAAAAACATAAAGTAGCCACCCTTTGCCTTGATGACAGCTTTGCACACTCTTGGCATTCTCTCAAACAGCTTCACCTGGAATGCTTTTCCAAAGGTTTTGAAGGAGTTCCCACATATGCTGAGCACTTTTTGGCTCCTTTTCCTTTACTCTGTGGTCCACTCTGTGGTCCAACTTATCCCAAACCATCTCAATTGGGTTGAAGTCGGGTGATTGTGAATGCCAGGTCATCTGATGCAGCACTCCATCACTCTACTTTTTGGTCAAATAGCCCTTACACAGCCTAGAGGTGTGTTGGGTCATTGTCCTGTTAAAAAACAAATGATAATCCCACTAAGCACAAACCAGATGGCGTACTGCTTCAAAGTGCTGTGGTAGTCAGACAGGTGTGAGCCTTTCCAAATCATGTCCAATCAATTGAATTTACCACAGGTGCACTCCAATCAAGTTGTAGAAACATCTCAACAATGACCAATTTCAACTCGCATAGCAAAGGGTCTGAATACTTACGAAAATATGGTATTTCTGTTTTTTATTTTTAATAAATGTGATTTTTTTTCTCCAAACCTATTTTCTCTTTGTCATTACGGGGTATTGTGTGTAGATTGATGAGGATTTTTATTTATTTAATCCATTGTAGAAAAAGGATGTAATGTAACAAAATGTGGAAAAACTTAAGTGACAAAAAAAGAGGGTTAAAGACATAAAAAGTATATCTATATTTTTTTTACATCTCTCAGATACAGGACAAACACTTAAGAACAAACTCCCTTTCAATGTTTTGGGGAACTGTTGTTCCATGTTGTGAATGTCATGCAATGCATTAGTATGGGTTATAGCAGTATGGCCAACTATTTTTTTGTTGATACTTCCATGGGTCTTACAGTTCAAAATCAAATAGCAACATTATCCTTGGTATAACATTCTTAAAACAGTACTGTACTGGGCAAGCCCTTCATGTTGTTTAAACCTTCTTAAAACAATTCCAAATAGCTTAGAATAACCCCCCCTTTTAAGCATTCTAGTACAGTCACATAGTTAACACACACATGGACGCAGCGGTCGAAGCCACTGCATCTCAGTGTAAGAGGAGTCACTACAGGCAGTATCACATCCAGCTGTGATTGGGAGTCCCACAGTAGTTGTCTGTTATTGGGGTCGAGAGGAAGACAAAGGAGAGGGATCCCAAATGTGGATAGGAAGATACAAATAATCATTACTGGAAAATATTCATTTAAAATCCAGGAATCTTACAACTTTATCTCTCTAGGTCAAGCCAGTAGGTTGTATCCATGTGGTTCTCTCTCTCTAAGTCATGCCACTAGTTTACAGTAGGTTCTATCCAAGTGGTTTTATCTCTCTAGGTCATGCCAGTAGGCTACAATAGGTTGTAAGTCTCTAGGTCAGGCCAGTGGGTTACAGTTGGTTGTAACTCTCTAGATCAAGCCAGTAGGCTACAGAAGGTTGTATCCAAGTGGTTTTATCTCTCTAGGTCAAGCCAGTAGGCTACAGTAGGTTGTATCTCTCTAGGTCATGCCAGTAGGTTACAGTAGGTTGTATCCAAAGTGGTTTTATCTCTCTAGGTCAAGCCAGTAGGTTGTATGTCTCTAGGTTATGCCAGTAGGTTACAGTAGGTTGTATCTCTCTAGGTCATGCCAGTAGGTTTCAGTAGGTTGTATCTCTCTAGGTCATGCCAGTAGGTTATAGTAGGTTGTCACTCTCTAGGTCATGCCAGTAGGCTACAGTAGGTTGTATCTCTCTAGGTCATGCCAGTAGGTTACAGTAGGTTGTATCTCTCTAGGTCATGCCAGTAGGCTACATTAGGTTGAATCCAAATGGAAACGATTATTAACCCAATGTAGAAAGTGTTGAATTTGGTCAACAACAAAATGAATGGTTTATTTGCTACGTGAGGTTTACTTGATCTAACAGAAGTAATGATGAAGTTATGTGGACACGTGACATACCGACAACTTTGATTAAAAAAAACACTATAGGAGTTGTCTCCAGATCGCTATGAATATTCAAGATTAGCATCTCTCTCCATTGAATACAGGCGGTTGATGTCAACAACCCTCATAGAATATAAACAATAGATTACAATAATAAGATGTATCCACCAATCCAAAGAAAAGATAGGCGGGATCTAGACAACCCGCAGTGCCACTTTGTGGACAACGACTCCCCTTGTTAGGGCGGAGAGTCATCTTGTCAGTATATCCATAATCTTTATGTAGCCAACCCAACTCTCACATGGCACTATTGGGGGGCACGGTGTGTAGTAAAACATCACTACGTGAAAATCACTACATGCCGTGCCCCCCAGTTTGCGCTCAGCAGATAGACCCTTCTCAAATATATATGTTAAGTCACTTTTTGGAAACAGAATGGAGAAAACAGGGGGTAGCTTTCTCTCTACGTCGTCTGATTCTAGACATATCAGTCATTCTAGGGCCCTCCGTTGAAGAGGTATTGACGAGCCAACTCCGAATATCCAAAGTTAAAAACACATAGAAGACGGTACTTACTGGTGTTAATCAGATCTATCTCCACCTCCTCATCTTTCAATGTGACAGTAATCTCCCCTTCCATCTTCACTCCAAAAACTACATCCTCTTTCCCTTCCTCTTGTTTTACTGTGACATCCTCCTCCTCGTTCACTCTGAACGAGTCTTTCTCTTCTTTCACTGAAACGTCTTTCTCTTCTTTCACTGTAACAGCCTCACCCCCAACTTCTTGTTTTACTGTGACAGCCTCCTCTTCAGTCTCCTCTTTCACGACAATGTTCAGCCCCAGAGCTTCTTTCTCCATCCAGCAGACCTCTTCTTTAACAGGAGGGGAGTAGTTTAGGGAGCTCATGTTCGGAGATGTTAGCTAGCTATCTATCATTAGCGACTAGTCTAGTGCTAACTTAACCAGCCAGCTGCTATATCTGACTAATACAAAATAACGTAATATTAAATTAAATAGGTAAACAAGTAGATACGACAGAAGTGTGTCTAAAACACAGCAGCAAATATAGACCGAAAGCGTATAAATGGCTTGAATCTTTCGGCTATGTTGGCTAGCAAGCTACGGAGGTGGTTGACGAGCTGTTTCTGAAGAACCGTCCACTAGATTATACGTCACGCTGGCAGCATCGCCTGAAAGAAGCACATCGCCGTCTGCTCACTGGAGGATAAACGCAGTTGAGGATCATATTTTATTTTCAGACAAATATTATTTTAAATGGATTTAATTAAATTATAGCATTATATTGATACATACAAAGAGAAGAACGTGTTAATTGATTATTGCGAATAAAAAATGTTTACTACAGCACATATAAGGTAGTTTCATTAATTCATACTAAATCTTAATAAGTAGCCAGCTGCTGTATGTCTATACTGCTCCAACATGGTGGAACAATGCATCATGTAGATGTATATAATGAACAGACTAGGTCTGGTGTGGGAAATTAAGGTTATGCTGCTAGTGTGATTTATAATCTAGTGGACGGAACGCTTCTTTCAACAGCAGCAACAGTTAATCAGCTACCTCGGTAGCTTACTAGACAAAATAGCCGAACCAATATAGCTCTTTTGTGTATATTAGCCACTTTGTTTTAAACCCACTTCTGTCATCTAGTTAGTTAAACGATGTCATTTAATATTTACGGTGTTGTTAATAGTCATCTAGCGGGCTGGATAAGTTAGCAATAGCCTAGCTAACATCTCCGACCATGAGGTAACTAAACTACTCACCTCCTGCTAAAGAAGAGGTCGTCTGCTGGATGGAGAAAGAGGGTCTGTGGCTGAATGTTGTCGCGAAAGTTGAGGATGTCACAATACAAAAACAAGTAGAGGGTGACTGGGCCCTGATTAACACTAGTAAGTAATGTCTTGAATACAGAGGCACAAACTCAGCAGTTGCTGAACTGGTGTGTGGTGTTAAAGGCGAAATATGCAATAGCTACATCCATATTTAGACTTTTAAATGATTTATTTATAGACATTGATTCTTGAAGAATATAACACATGCCTCATGAGCTTAGTTAAACTGTTGTACCCCATCAGAACCCCAAATAAGCTTTTTTTTACTCCAATGTTTAGAAACAATGTAAACCAACACTGTATAGCCTCAACATTGTTAAAACTATCATGTTGATATCATGGATGGTCAGTCCTTGTATCCATAGGTCTGTCTATGAATTTGAGACCAGTTACATTTCTCCAGCCCCATCCATCATCATATTATCTCAACAGTGATGTAATTACAGCTTTGTTATTGTTTGAACTCCATATTGGTTGATTGTTGTGTGGCTTTTTTTAATCTGGTTTTAAACAGCAACAAAATGGCTGCCCAGAGACTTGGTTTGGTTAACAGCTGAGGGATGAAGAAATGTGACCACTCTCACATTTATAGAGAAAGCTATTGTAGCAACCATAACCCAAAACTTATTGACCTCGTCGAGAAGTTCAGACATTTTGGAGCAACAGTAATAAGGTGTTGACTTGACAGTTGCTGGACCCAGGTTTGTTCAGCTCAGGGCAACACCCTGAATCGACTACACTATAAATACAAGGATTGGCCATCCATAAGGTCAAAATTATAGTTTTAACCAGATTGAGGCTATACAGTGCTTTTTTACAAACAGAGGTGTTATACAAACTTATGTTTTGGTTTCTGGTGGGGTGGTACAGTTGAAACATTTAGAAGTTACATTTTTCAAGAATCAATCGCTAGATTGGAAATGGGTCTTTCTATAACTGCCAGTGTGTCACGGTCATCATAATGAGGAGACTAAGGCGCAGCGTGGTAAGCGTACATACTTATTTAATGAACGACCACTGACCAAAACTTACCTTGACACTAATATGGCTAGTGCAGACAAGCATCTAAACATAGACTAACAACCCACACAACACCCATGGAATATGGCTACCTAAATGGTCCCCAATCAGAGACAACAATAAACAGCTGCCTCTGATTGAGAACCAATCTAGGCAACCATAGACATATAAACACCTAGACCTAGAAAAAGCCCTAGACATATAAAAACCCCTAGACATACAAACATAACTACAAAAACTAAACAAACCACCCCCTGACCTAACCAAAATAATAAAGAATACAAAGATAACTAAGGTCAGGGCGTGACACAGTGAAGATTTCCTGTGGGGATTAAATTGTTACAGCTGTTGATAAGTCCTTAGCTGTGTTCACCGTACTATTTGTGACGTGAATTGAGAATATAGTATTCTTATTGGTCATAGTATGATGAAGTTAGTATGCCAAAAGTTCCCGGATGTCGTACTAAATTTGTCAAAATATGACGTATACACGCAGAGGACACTATTTCCGTACTTTAGGGCCCATAATGCATTTCTTCAGGAATTGGGCGTGGTTTCACAGTAGGCAAGAAGCCACTGCACTGACGCGGTGCCTGATGTGGTTGGTTGAGACTTCACAACGCAGTGGACCGATCCCCCTCCACTCAGTCAGTCTGCAGCAAATATGGATATTCAGAACATCTTCCAAAAGAAAAAAACTGCATCTTCAAATAAAGGAAATCTGTGCTTTACTTTCCTATTGACCATTTCTACTCCAGAATATCCTCTATGTTGTTGTTAGGTGATGTTTTGGGTCCTACAGTAGGTCTATGTTGTTAGGTGAAGTTATGGGTCCTACAGTAGGTCTATATTGTTAAGTGAAGTTATAGGTCCTTCAGTAGGTCTTTGCTATTTATAGGTGAAGTTATGGACCAAGGCTGATGGAAAAACTAGCCAAATAAAACTTTACTGGTTGAAGTTTTTTTCAAAGTATGAAGCAGTTGATTTTCGACAATAACAACATTATATGAATCAGGAGATTCAAACGAGCCTAACAGTTATAATCTGATAATGCAATAATATGGTAATATTCGAAATACCTTGTGAAAAACAAATCTTCCTTCACCATTTTTGCTCCAGGCAGTTACACTACATCCATAACTAGCGGTTTCTGCATTAGCAGGGAGGAGTTTGTGCAACCAAATTGCGTGCGCATTGCCCTCGATGTGTCAATTTTATTAAACACAGAAAGGGGCCAATATTGGAGACCATAAATTGTCATGCACACTGCTTAGGATCTCAACAACTTTAATAACTTATTTCTAGCCGACAACCATCGATGTTACTACTAATGTGAAAACAAGACAATTATGACTATTGTTGCTCACTTGTCTTAAGACAATTGTCAAATAATATTAACATTCATTAAAGACTTCAATTGTTGTACAACACCATGGCTACACTGTTGGCATCACCCTTTTCAGTGGATTTCCACTGTTGTGGGCCTTTAACCGTCTGTCTGACTTTTTCCATTCACACAGGAGTGACGGGACTATCATGGTACCGCTGAGGAGCCTCAACAACCTTGTGATGCTGACGAGGCAGAACAGTCTCTCCAGATTAGAACACCTCAAGAAACACCAGCAGAGACCCACAGGGAAGAGAACTCCCCGCTGCTCTGATTGTGGGAAGATCTTTTCAAAATCATATACATTACAATCACACCAGATAATTCACACTGGAGAGAAATCTCATAGCTTTGATCAATGTGGGAAGAGTTTTACTCCGTCAAGCGGCCTGAAAGTGCACCATAGAACACACACAGGAGAAAAACCTTATAGCTGTGATCAATGTGGGAAGAGATATTCTCGTAAAAGATCTCTGATCAAACATCAGAAAATACATACATGCAGTTGTTTCATGATATCAATGAAATAATGTCACAATGTAGAATGTTTTAACATTGTAGTCAGAGGATTTTAATGATGTCACAATGGCATGATAATGATGGCAAAGTTGTCTAATTACCATGTCATGTATTTCCAGGCCACTATAGTGTCTTCTCAGATAATGGTAGCTAGCTAACTAGCCTGGTCACTGTTGTTTAAGCTGCAGTCAGAGTCAGTCAGAATGTTATGCTGGTGAATGAGGACCCAAAAGCGACTTAACGAAAACAGAGTCTTTATTCCAGTATATGACAAAAGTAATAATCCTGAAAAATCAAGAAGAAAACAAAACAGGAAAAAACTTAAATCCACTCGTAGTAACGAGGACAGACTGGAGACTCGACCATTGACTGCAGGTTGCTTCGGGAAGGCACCGACCATAGCAGACTAAGACACCTGCTCACACGCAGCATCTGAAGGAGACAAAACACGATAGGGCGAGACAAGGACACAGCACAGCGAACATCATACAAGGATCCGACAAGGACAGAAGCGGAAAACAAGGGGAGAAATAGGGACTCTAATCAGAGGGCAAAATAGGGGACAGGTGTGAAAAGAGTAAATGAGTGAGTTAGGAGAATGAGGAACAGCTGGGAGCAGGAACGGAACGATAGAGAGAAGAGAGAGAGGGAGGGGGAGAGAGAGGGATAGAAAAAGGGAACGAACCTAATAAGACCAGCAGGGGGAAACGAACAGAAGGGAAAGCACAAGGACAAGACAATATATGACAAAACATGACAGTACCCCCCCACTCACCGAGCGCCTCCTGGCGCACTCGAGGAGGAATCCTGGCGGCAACGGAGGAAATCATCAATCAGCGAACGGTCCAGCACGTCCCGAGATGGAACCCAACTCCTCTCCTCAGGACCGTAACCCTCCCAATCCACTAAGTACTGGTGACCACGTCCCCGAGAACGCATGTCCATGATCCTACGTACCTTGTAAATAGGTGCGCCCTCGACAAGGATGGGGGGGGAGGGAAGACGAACGGGGGCGCGAAGAAAGGGCTTGACACAGGAGACATGGAAGACAGGATGGACGCGACGAAGATGTCGCGGAAGAAGCAGTCGCACAGCGACAGGATTGATGACCTGGGAGACACGGAACGGACCAATGAACCGCGGAGTCAACTTACGAGAAGCTGTCGTAAGGGGAAGGTTACGAGTGGAAAGCCACACTCTCTGGCCGCGACAATACCTAGGACTCTTAATCCTACGTTTATTGGCGGCTCTCACAGTCTGCGCCCTGTAACGGCAAAGTGCAGACCTCACCCTCCTCCAGGTGCGCTCACAACGTTGGACAAACGCCTGAGCGGAGGGAACGCTGGACTCGGCGAGCTGGGACGAGAACAGAGGAGGCTGGTAACCCAGACTACTCTGAAACGGAGATAGCCCGGTAGCAGACGAAGGAAGCGAGTTGTGAGCGTATTCTGCCCAGGGGAGCTGTTCTGCCCAAGACGCAGGGTTTCTAAAAGAAAGGCTGCGTAATATGCGACCAATCGTCTGATTGGCCCTTTCTGCTTGACCGTTAGACTGGGAATGAAAACCGGAAGAGAGACTGACGGAAGCACCAATCAAACGACAGAACTCCCTCCAAAACTGTGACTTGAATTGCGGACCTCTGTCTGAAACGGCGTCTAACGGGAGGCCATGAATTCTGAACACATTCTCAATGATGATTTGTGCCGTCTCCTTAGCGGAAGGAAGCTTAGCGAGGGGAATGAAATGTGCCGCCTTAGAGAACCTATCGACAACCGTAAGAATCATAGTCTTCCCCGCAGACGAAGGCAGACCGGTAATGAAGTCTAAGGCGATGTGAGACCATGGTCGAGAAGGAATGGGAAGCGGTCTGAGACGACTGGCAGGAGGAGAGTTACCTGACTTAGTCTGCGCGCAGTCCGAACAAGCAGCCACGAAACGGCGCGTGTCACGCTCCTGAGTAGGCCACCAAAACCGCTGGCGAATAGAAGCAAGTGTACCTCGAACGCCGGGATGGCCAGCTAACTTGGCAGAGTGAGCCCACTGAAGAACAGCCAGACGAGTAGAAACAGGAACGAAAAGAAGGTTACTAGGACAAGCGCGCGGCGACGCAGTGTGAGTGAGTGCTTGCTTAACCTGTCTCTCAATTACCCAGACAGTCAACCCGACAACACGCCCATAAGGAAGAATCCCCTCGGGATCGGTAGAAGCCACAGAAGAACTAAAGAGACGGGATAAGGCATCAGGCTTGGTGTTCTTATTACCCGGGCGATAAGAAATCACAAACTCGAAACGAGCAAAAAACAACGCCCAACGAGCTTGACGTGCATTAAGTCGTTTGGCAGAACGGATGTACTCAAGGTTCTTATGGTCAGTCCAAACGACAAAAGGAACGGTTGCCCCCTCCAACCACTGTCGCCATTCGCCTAGGGCTAAGCGGATGGCGAGCAGTTCGCGGTTACCCACATCATAGTTGCGTTCAGATGGCGACAGGCGATGAGAAAAATAAGCGCAAGGATGGACCTTATCGTCAGACTGGAAGCGCTGGGATAGAATGGCTCCCACGCCTACCTCTGAAGCGTCAACCTCGACAATGAATTGTTTAGTGACGTCAGGAGTAACGAGGATGGGAGCGGACGTAAAACACTTCTTGAGGAGATCAAAAGCTCCCTGGGCGGAACCGGACCACTTAAAGCACGTCTTGACAGAAGTAAGAGCTGTGAGAGGGGCAGCAACTTGACCGAAATTACGAATGAAACGCCGATAGAAATTAGCGAAACCTAGAAAGCGCTGCAACTCGACACGTGACCTTGGAACGGGCCAATCACTGACAGCCTGGACCTTAGCGGGATCCATCTGAATGCCTTCAGCGGAAATAACAGAACCGAGAAATGTGACAGAGGAGACATGAAAGGCGCACTTCTCAGCCTTCACGTAGAGACAATTCTCTAAAAGGCGTTGGAGTACACGTCGAACGTGCTGAACATGAATCTCGAGTGACGGTGAAAAAATCAGGATATCGTCAAGGTAGACAAAAACAAAGATGTTCAGCATGTCTCTCAGTACATCATTAACTAATGCCTGAAAAACAGCTGGAGCATTAGCGAGACCAAACGGCAGAACCCGGTACTCAAAATGCCCTAACGGAGTGTTAAACGCCGTTTTCCACTTGTCCCCCTCTCTGATGCGCACGAGATGGTAAGCATTACGAAGGTCCAACTTAGTAAAGAACCTGGCTCCCTGCAGAATCTCGAAGGCTGACGACATAAGGGGAAGCGGATAACGTTTCTTAACCGTTATGTCATTCAGCCCTCGATAATCCACGCAGGGGCGCAGAGTACCGTCCTTCTTCTTAACAAAAAAAAACCCCGCTCCGGCAGGAGAGGAAGAAGGCACTACGGTGCCGGCGTCAAGTGAAACAGACAAATAATCCTCGAGAGCCTTACGTTCGGGAGCCGACAGAGAGTATAGTCTACCCCGAGGGGGAGTGGTCCCCGGAAGGAGATCAATACTACAATACGACCGGTGAGGAGGAAGGGAGTTGGCTCTGGACCGACTGAAGACCGTGCGCAGATCATGATATTCCTCCGGCACTCCTGTCAAATCACCAGGTTCCTCCTGAGAAGAGGGGACAGAAGAAACAGGAGGGATAGCAGACATTAAACACTTCACATGACAAGAAACGTTCCAGGATAGGATAGAATTACTAGACCAATTAATAGAAGGATTATGACATACTAGCCAGGGATGACCCAAAACAACAGGTGTAAAAGGTGAACGAAAAATCAAAAAGGAAATGGTCTCACTGTGGTTACCAGATACTGTGAGGGTTAAAGGTAGTGTCTCATATCTGATACTGGGGAGAAGACTACCATCTAAGGCGAACATGGGCGTGGGCTTCCCTAACTGTCTGAGAGGAATGTCATGTTTCCGAGCCCATGCTTCGTCCATAAAACAACCCTCAGCCCCAGAGTCTATCAAGGCACTGCATGAAGCAGCCGAACCGGTCCAGCGTAGATGGACCGACATGGTAGTACAGGATCTTGATGGAGAGACCTGAGTAGTAGCGCTCACCAGTAGCCCTCCGCTTACTGATGAGCTCTGGCTTTTACTGGACATGAATTGACAAAATGTCAAGCAGAACCGCAATAGAGGCAAAGGCGATTGGTGATCCTCCGTTCCCTCTCCTTAGTCGAGATGCGAATACCTCCCAGCTGCATGGGCTCAGTCTCTGAGCCGGAGGGAGGAGATGGTTGCGATGCGGAGAGGGGGAACACCGTTAACGCGAGCTCTCTTCCACGAGCTCGGTGACGAAGATCTACCCGTCGTTCTATGCGGATGGCGAGTGCAATGAAAGAGTCCACACTGGAAGGAACCTCCCGGGAGAGAATCTCATCCTTAACCTCAGCGTGGAGTCCCTCCAGAAAACGAGCGAGCAGCGCCGGCTCGTTCCAGTCACTAGAGGCAGCAAGAGTGCGAAACTCTATAGAGTAATCCGTTATGGATCGATCACCTTGACATAGGGAAGCCAAGGCCCTAGAAGCCTCCCTACCAAAAACTGAACGATCAAAAACCCGTATCATCTCCTCTTTAAAGTTCAGATAATTGTTAGAACACTCAGCCCTTGCCTCCCAGATAGCTGTGCCCCACTCTCGAGCCCGACCAGTAAGGAGTGAAATGACGTAAGCAATCCGAGCTCTCTCTCTTGAGTATGTGTTGGGCTGGAGAGAGAACACAATATCACACTGGGTGAGAAAGGAACGGCACTCAGTGGGCTGCCCAGAATAACATGGTGGGTTATTAACCCTAGGTTCCGGAGACTCGGAAGACCAGGAAGTAGCTGGTGGCACGAGACGAAGACTCTGAAACTGTCCTGAGAGGTCGGACACCTGAGCGGCCAGGGTCTCAACGGCATGACGAGCAGCAGACAATTCCTGCTTGTGTCTGCCGAGCATAGCTCCCTGGATCTCGACGGCAGTGTTACGAGAATCCGTAGTCGCTGGGTCCATTCTTGGTCGGATCCTTCTGTTATGCTGGTGAATGAGGACCCAAAAGCGACTTAACGAAAACAGAGTCTTTATTCCAGTATATGACAAAAGTAATAATCCTGAAAAATCAAGAAGAAAAGAAAACAGGAAAAAACTTAAATCCACTCGTAGTAACGAGGACAGACTGGAGACTCGACCATTGACTGCAGGTTGCTTCGGGAAGGCACCGACCGTAGCAGACTAAGACACCTGCTCACACGCAGCATCTGAAGGAGACAAAACACGACAGGGCGAGACAAGGACACAGCACAGCGAACATCATACAAGGATCCGACAAGGACAGAAGCGGAAAACAAGGGGAGAAATAGGGACTCTAATCAGAGGGCAAAATAGGGGACAGGTGTGAAAAGAGTAAATGAGTGAGTTAGGAGAATGAGGAACAGCTGGGAGCAGGAACGGAACGATAGAGAGAAGAGAGAGAGGGAGGGGGAGAGAGAGGGATAGAAAAAGGGAACGAACCTAATAAGACCAGCAGGGGGAAACGAACAGAAGGGAAAGCACAAGGACAAGACAATATATGACAAAACATGACACAGAATGTCACAATGTAGAACCCTAAACGTTTGTCCCCTGTTCTATTGATTTCAACATGATATGGATATTAGCCTCGGGAAATTATATCGAAGAGTGATGACAAATGTGTGTTGCGTTCCTTTGTTTAGCGACACCTACATTTAAATGCACCACTCCAAAATGTGGCTAACTGTCTTCTGCAGGTTGTCTTCTAACCAGTGAGGTGTTTTTTTTGTTGTGTTAATTTCAACAGCATGTAGAACTGATTTCCCCCTTAATCAATGTCAGTGATTTATTGCTACTTGTCAAACAAACAGCATTTTTGGTGCGTGTGCAGTTTATAAGTTTCTTGTTTAAAAAAATACAAGTAATATGATTATTGTGGCAAATATGTGAAAACAGTACATTTTATGTTTAGGTTTTCAATATATCACAAACTGTTTCTGCATATTGGTTATTGATTTGGACACGTTAAAGGCTCAATGGTTTTTCCATTTATGTTTTGAGGTTGGACTTGAGCACGTATAGCTCGTTAGCACGTATAGCTCGTTAGCACGTATAGCTCGTTAGCACGTATAGCTCGTTAGCACGTATAGCTCGTTAGCACGTAGAACGCACTGATTGGTGTCACCTCGTTAGTCAGTATGTGTTACACTTGTGCTGGCTTGTCCATCTCGTTAGTGGGAAGGTGTTTCACCTGAGCTGGTCCAGGTTCTATTTAAGAGTGTCTGGCCCAGTGCTCCAGTTGTCTTGATAGATGTGGAGAGTCAACACCTTTAGTTGCTCCACCTTTTCCTATTAAAGATGTTTTTCATTTCAGGTTGAAGCTTCTTTCTGAAGAGAGCTTATTTTTTGAAAAGAATCAATACAAGCAAACAAGATCGTTTCCGGGGATTGGTATGGCAAATACCTTACGATTTGCCTGGACTGAAAAGGAGATGGAGCCGTGGAGTAGAGAGACATTTGGAAGGACCATTTTGATGGGATGCCTCAGGATAGAGGTGAAGGAAGTGCTCTGCCTTCAAGGGAACCCGAATGAGAGGGCTTTCGATGTGACGTTTCACAAAGAAGAAACACATGACGAAGTAATGAAGATTGCAAAGGAAGCGGAGAAAACGGGACCCCTGTGCCATTATGCGGTGACCAGCCTGGCGAAGAACAACTTCAGGGTGGTCACCGTAACCATGTACAATCCGCATGTGAAAGATGAAGAGGTGAGGGCCTTTCTGGGGAGGTACATGGACAATGTATCCTCAGCGAGGTACCTCAGGGACTCCCTGGGTTTCTGGAACGGAAAGAGAGGTTTCCAGGCGGTTACTCAGGGAGTCCCCGAAGAGTGTGGATGGCTACCTCCATCCTCCGGCGATGTTCTCCCTGGGGGCTGACAGGGGAACACTATACTATGCACGTCAGCCCCCGTTCTGCAGGCGTTGTATGGCCTATGGCCATATCCTGGCCTCGTGCAGCGCCAAGAGGTGTCGATTTTGTGGGTCGGAAGAGCACGAGGCCAAGGAATGTGACGAGCCCAAGGCTTGCCACTGGTGTGGCTCAAGAGCACACCTGTGGCGTGATTGCCCGGCTCGTCACAGGTCATACGCGTCTGCAGCTGGGGGGGGAGTGGGGGATGGGGGAGGAAAGAGAGGACGCATGCGGATTGTACGGATGGCACAGGGGAAAGGACGGAGAAGGACGAAGAAGGGAAGAAGGAAGAGGCGAAAAGAAAAAGGAGAGAAGATGGAAAGAAGGAAAAAGAAGGAGAGATTAAAGAGAAGGTGGAAGAACATGGAGGAGCAGAGAAGAGGGAGAAGGGGACAGTGGTACGAGAAGGAGTGGAAGAGGGAACGGGACAGTGACGGAGAAGGAGGGAGGAGTGGAGGTGGGAGGGGAGGGGGTGGGAGGGGGGAGATGGGGGAAGGAGTGGGGGGACAGCCTGCCAGGCTTCCTCGAGGTCGAATGAGGGATTTGGTGGAGGAGTTAGCGGGGATGGGACGTTGTGTCTCCCCGCTACCTCCTTCACCAAAGAAGAAAGGGATGAAGAGGGGGAGCTTGGCAGGAAGTGAGAGGGAGGGGGTGTGGAGGGGGGGGTAATTTGTCCTCCCGGTTTGCCTCAGCCCCTTGCATTTTAGTGGATGACTCCAGTGAGGGGTCGGTGGGCTGTTTGCATTTAGAGGGATCCCAACTCCTGTTTGAGGAGATGGGGTCCCTTTACATGCAGCCCCGAGGCAAACAGGGAGGGGGATGGTGGGTGGGGAGGGAGGCGCCAACACACTGCCTGGGTCATGGGTTGGGATGGAGGACGGGGGGGCGTCAGGAGTGGAGAGGACGTCCCCGCCGGTGGAGATGGACCAGGGGAGCATCGGGTGAGTCTCCTGGTTTTTTCTTTGTTTTTTGGGGTTTATTTGTTGAAAAAAATTAAATGAATAGTTCTGTTTCTTTTTTTAGTCTAAATGTTAGGGGGTTAAGGGATCCTTCTGTAGCTCAGTTGGTAGAGCATGGCGCTTGTAACGCCAGGGTAGTGGGTTCGATTCCCGGGACCACCCATACGTAGAATGTATGCACACATGACTGTAAGTCGCTTTGAATAAAAGCGTCTGCTAAATGGCATATTATTATAATGTTAAAAGGAGGGCGGTTTTTTGTTATTTAGAGGGTGTGGGGTTTGATTTCTGTTTTTTACAGGAGGTTCACCTGAGGGATGGTGGGGTTGTGTGTAGATTTAAGAGGGAGTGGGATAAGCGGGAATATTTTTGGGGCATAGGAGGGGTGCACTCAACAGGAGTAGGGATTTTGTGTGGGCATAGAGAGGTTAAAATAGAGAACACTTTTGTAATAATGCAGGGTAGAGTTTTGGGGATAGATGTTAAGTTTAGAGAAGCTAGATATAGGTTAATTGGGGTGTATGGGCCACAGGTGGCGGCAGACAGGAGGGAGATGGTGGACTGTCTGGCGCCCCTGTGTGTTACAAACAGGCACTTGGTGATAGGAGGAGACTTTAATATAGATTTAGGGGTAGGCGGTGATAGCAGTGCAGGTGCCATCTCTGGGCTAATGGCTTGCCATGGTCTGGTTGATGATGGCCTGCACACTACTCCTGTCATGCCTTGGTCATTGTATTTTGTGTTTTTGGTATATGTTTGGGTAAGCCAGGGTGTGACATGGGTTTATATGTTGTGTTTCGTATTGGGGTTTGTAGTAATTGGGATTGTGTATGATTAGGGGTGTGTCTAGTTAGGCTTGGCTGCCTGGGGCGATTCTCAATCAGAGTCAGGTGCTTGTCATTGTCTCTGATTGAGAACCGTATTTAGACAGCCTGACTTTCGCGTTGTATTTTGTGGGTGTTTGTTCCTGTCTTAGTGTTGTCGTCACCAGATAGGCTGTAATAGGTTTCATGTTTCGTTTGTTGTTTTCATATACAGTTATTTCATGTACCGCGATTATTTTCATTAAAGTCATGAGTAACCTACACGCTGCATTTCGGTCTGACTCTCTTCATTCAACAGACGAACAACGTTACAGAAACACCCACCACTCACAGACCGAGCAGTGTGTGAACTGGCAGGATCTGAAGGAGGACGTTATGGACAGCAGAAGCATGGAGTATACAACGTGGGAAGAAATCGACAGGTGGGCGGCCGACCCAGAGCGAGTGCAGGAGCCCGCCTGGGATTCGCTTCAGCAGTGCGAAGAGGGCTACTGGCGAATCGATTCAAAGAAAAAGACACGCCAGAAAAAACGGAGAGGCGCTGGTTTAAACAGGCAGCGACAGCTGGAGCAACAAAGGGAGGATGAATTATTTGGAGAATGGACATGGGAAGACGTGTTGGATGGTAAAGGTTGTTACACTTGGGAGGAGATATTGGCCGGAAGAGATCGCCTCCCATGGGAACAGGTGGAGGCACTAAGGAGAGCAGAGGCAGCGGGAGATAGGAGCCGACGATATGAGGGAACACTGTTGGCAAGGAAACCGGAAAAGCAGCCCCAAAAAATTATTGGGGGGGAGCTAGAAGGGAGATTAGTTATGCCAGGTAGGAGACCTGCGCATACTCCCTGTGCTCACCGTTGGGCTAGAGAGACCGGGCAGGCACCGTGTTATGCTATGGAGCGCACGGTGTTTCCAGTGCGGGTGCATAGCCCGGTGCGGTTCATACCAGCCCTTCGTATTGGCCGGGCTAGCGTGGGCATCGAGCCAGGTAAGGTTGGGCAGGCTCGGTGCTCAAGAGCTCCAGTGCGCCTGCACGGTCCGGTCTATCCAGAGCCAACTCTCATTGTTTATCGTGAGGAGCCAAGGAGGAGACCAGAACCAGAGCCGGTGTTTGAGGTGAGCGAAGCAGAGACTGTGAAGGAGTTAATGGGGAAAGTGGAGGAGAGAGTAATGAGGGAGTTGCTAGTATGGTGCAATAGGTACGATATTCGTCCGACGGAGCGTGTCGGGGATTTAATGGCACCTGGGTCAGCGCTCCATACTCGTCCTGAGGTGTGTGTTAGTCGGCTGGTGAAAAATGTGCCAGCCTCACGCACCAGGCCTCCTGTGTACCTACCTAGCCTTGCACGTCCTGTGCCAGTCCTGCTCTCAGGCTCTCCAGTACACCTTCACGGTCCAGTCCATCCTGTGCCACCTTCACACACCAGTCCTCCGGTAGCAGCTCCCCGCACCAGGCTTCCTGTGCGTGTCCTCGATCCTGTAGCACCAGTTCCAGCACCACACACCAGGCCGTCAGTGCGCCTTGCCTGTTCAGCACAGCCAGAGCCTTCCTTCCCTCCTGCGCTACTGGAATCTCCTGTCTGTTCAGCGCTATCAGAGCCTTCCTTCCCTCCTGCGCTGTCGGAGTCTCCCGCCTGTTCAGCGCTATCAGAGCCTTCCTCCTCTACAGCGCTGCCGGAGCCTCCTGCCTGTTCGGAGCAGCCTGAGCTGTCAGTCTGCATGAAGCAGCCAGAGCTGCCAGTCTGCAAGGTGCTGCCAGCCTGCATGGAGCAGTCAGAGCTGTCAGCCTGCATGGAGCAGCCAGAGCTGTCAGTCTGTATGAAGCAGCCAGAGCTGTCAGTCTGCATGAAGCAGCTAGAGCTGCCAGTCTGCAAGGAGCTGCTAGTCTGCAAGGAGCTGCCAGTCTGCAAGGTGCTGCCAGCCTGCATGGAGCAGTCAGAGCTGTCAGCCTGCATGGAGCAGTCAGAGCTGTCAGCCTGCATGGAGCAGTCAGAGCTGTCAGTCTGCATGAAGCAGCCAAGGCTGTCAGTCTGCATGAAGCAGCCAGAGCTGTCACTCTGCAAGGAGCTGTCAGTCTGCATGGAGCAGCCAGAGCTGTCAGTCTGCATAGAGCAGCTAGATCCGCCAGTCAGCCATGATCTTCTAGATCTGCCAGACAACCAGATTATTCCAGATCTACCAGTCAACCAGTCTCTTCCAGATCTGCCAGTCAACCAGTCTCTTCCAGATCTGCCAGTCAACCAGAATCTTCCAGATCTGCTAGTCAACCAGAATCTTCCAGATCCGCCAGCCAGCCAGGATCTACCGGAGCTGGCTTACTACCTGAGCTTCATCTCAGTACTGGGCTTTCTCTCAGTACTGGGCTTGCCCTCAGTTCCGGGCTGCCCCTCAGTTCCGGGCTGCCCCTCAGTCCCGAGCTGCCCCTCAGTCCCGAGCTGCCCCTCAGTCACGAGCTGCTCCTCAGTTCAGTGGGGTTCTTGGTGAGGACTATTAGGCCATGGTCGGCTGCGAGGGTGGATTATCCCAGGACGCGAAGGGGAGGTACCAGGACATTAATGGAGTGGGGTCCACGTCCCGAGCTGGAACCGCCACCATGGACAGACACCCACCCGGACCCTCCCTATGGTTTTGAGGTGCGTCCGGGAGTCCGCACCTTAGGGGGGGGGGGGTTCTGTCATGCCTTGGTCTTAGTATTTTGTAGTTTCACCAGATAGGCTGTAATAGGTTTCACGTTCCGTTTGTTGTTTTTGTATATGTATAAGTTATTTCATGTATCGCGATCTCTTCATTAAAGACATGAGTAACCACTACGCTGCATTTCGGTCCGACTCTCTTTCTTAAACGAAGAACGCCGTTACAGTAAGAGACTCACAACTTCACCTAACAATAACATAGACCTACTGTAGGACCCATAACTTCCCCTAACAAGAACATAGACCTACTGTAGGACCCATTAATTCACCAAACAATGACATAAACCTACTGTAGGACCCATACATTCACCTAACAAGAACATAGACCTACTGTGGGACCGATTACATCACCAAACAATGACATAAACCTACTGTAGGACCCATATCTTCACCTAACAACAACATAGACCTACCTAGTTTGGTACTCACAACTTCACCTAACAACAACATAGACCTACTGTAGGACCCATAACTTTACCAGACAACATAGGACCAATAACTTCACCTAACAAAGAACTACGACTTTAGTAACGACATGGAACTAGACTATAGTAACATGGAACTAGACTATAGTAACAGCATGGAACTAGACTACAGTAATTATAGTAACAGCATTGAAGGAGACTATAGTAACAGCATGGAACGAGACTATAGTAACAGCATGAAACTAGACTATAGTAACTGCATGGAACTAGACTATAGTAACAACATGGAACTAGACTTTAGTAACATGGTACTAGACTATAGTAACTAGACTATAGTAACATCATGGTACTAGACTATAGTAACAACATAGAACTAGACTTTAGTAACAACATGTAAACTAGACTATGGTATCTATAGTAACAGCATGGAACTAGACTATAGTAACAGCATGGAACTGGACTATAGTAACAGCACGGAACGAGACTATTGTAACAGCATGGAACTAGACTATTGTAACAGCATGGGACTAGACTATAGTAACAGCATGGAACTAGACTATAGTAACAGCATGGAACTAGACTATAGTAACAAAATGGAACTAGACTTTAGTAACATGGTACTAGACTATAGTAACATCATGGTACTAGACTATAGTAACAACATAGAACTAGACTTTAGTAACAACATGTAAACTAGACTATGGTATCTATAGTAACAGCATGGAACTAGACTACAGTAACAGCATGGAACGCGACTATAGTAACAGCATGGAACTAGACTATAGTAACAGCATGGGACTAGAATATAGTAACAGCATGGAACTAGACTATAGTAACAGCATGGAACTAGACTATAGTAACAGCATGGAACTAGACTATAGTAACAGCATGGAACTGGACTATAGTAACAGCACGGAACGAGACTATTGTAACAGCATGGAACTAGACTATTGTTATGCAGGTGAATGAGGACCCAAAAGCGACTTGGCGAAAACAGAGTCTTTAATCCAGTTTAAGGAAATACTCCTAGACAAATCGGAGCGGTAAATAAAGCATAAAAACAATTTCACTCGTAATCACGAGAACTGACTGGAGACTCGATAATAAACTGCAGGTTGCCTCGGGAAGGCACTTGACCGTAGCAGACTCAGACACCTGCTCACCACGCAGCATCTGAGGGAAACACGACACGACAGGGCGATACAAAGACACAGCACGGTGAACAATAGACAAGGATCCGACAGGACAGAAACGGAAAACAAGGGGAGAAATAGGGACTCTAATCAGGGGAAAAGATAGGGAACAGGTGTGGGAAGACTAAATGATTGATTAGGGGAATAGGAACAGCTGGGAGCAGGAACGGAACGATAGAGAGAAGAGAGAGAGAGGGAGAGAGAAAAAGGGGAACGAACCTAAAAAGACCAGCAGGGGGAAAACGAACAGAAGGAAAAGCAAAATGACAAGACAATATAAGACAAAACATGACAACTATAGTAACAGCATGGAACTAGACGATAGTAACAGCATGGACCTAGACGATAGTAACAGCATGGAACTAGACAAAAGCAGATGCATGGAACTAGACTATAGTAACAGCATGGGACTAGACTATAGTAACAGCATGGAACTAGACTATAGTAACAGCATGGAACTAGACTATAGTAACAGCATGGAACTAGACTATAGTAACAGCATGGAACTAGACTATAGTAACAGCATGGAACTAGACTATAGTAACAGCATGGAACTGGACTATAGTAACAGCACGGAACGAGACTATAGTAACCGCATGGAACTACACTATAGTAACATGGACCTAGACTATAGTAACAGTATGGAACAAGACTATAGTAACAGTATGGAACTAGACTAAAGTAACAGCATGGAACTAGACTTATGTAACAGCATGGAACTAGACTATAGTAACTGCATGGAACTAGACGAAAGTAACAGCATGGAACTAGGCTATAGTAACAGCATGGAACTAGACTATAGTAACATGGACCGAGACGATAGTAACAGCATGGAACAAGACTAAAGTAACAGCATGGAACTAGACTTATGTAACAGCATGGAACTAGACTATAGTAACATCATGAAACTAGACTATAGTAACAGCATGGAACTAGACTATAGTAACATGGACCTAGATGATAGTAACAGCATGGAACTAGACTATAGTAACAACATTGAACTAGACTATAGTAACATGGAACTAGACTATAGTAACATGGAAGTAGAATATAGGACCATAGAACTAGACTATAGTAACATCAAGGTACTAGACTATAGTAACTATAGTAACAGCATAGAAGTAGACTATCGTTACAACATGGAACTACACTATAGTAACTGCATGGAACTAGACTATAGTAACTGCATGGAGCTAGACTATTGTAACAGCATGGAACTAGACTATAGTAACAGCAAGGAACTAGACTAAAGTAACAGCATGGAACAAGACTATAGTAACAGCATGGAACTAGACTATAGTAACAGCATGGAACTTAACTACAGTAACAGCATGGAACTAGACTATAGTAACAGCATGGAACTAGACTATAGTAACAACATGGAACGAGACTATAGTAACATGGAACTAGACTATAGTAACATGGAACTAGACTATAGTACCATAGAACCAGATTATAGTACCATAGAACTAGACTATAGTAACATCATGGTACTAGACTGTAGTAACAGCCTGGAATTAGACTATAGTAACAGCATTGAACTAAAATATAGAAACAACATTGAACTAGACTATAGTAACATTGAACTAGACTATCGTACCATAGAACGAGACTATAGTTACAGCATGGAAGTAGACTATAGTAACAGCATGGAACTAGACTATAGTAACAGCATGGAACTAGACTATAGTAACAACATGGAACTAGACTATAGTAACAGTATGGAACTAGACTACAGTACCAGCATGGAACAAGACTATAGTTACAGCATGGAACTAGACTTATGTAACAGCATGGAACTAGCCTTATGTAACAGCATGGAACTAGACTTATGTAACAGCATGGAACTAGACTATAGTAACAGCATGGAACTAGACGATAGTAACAGCATGGACCTAGATGATAGTAACAGCATGGAACTAGACAAAAGCAGATGCATGGAACTAGACTATAGTAACAGCATGGGACTAGACTATAGTAACAGCATGGAACTAGACTATAGTAACAGTATGGAATTAGACTACAGTAACAGCATGGAACAAGACTATAGTTACAGCATGGAACTAGACTATAGTAACAGCATGGAACTAGACTATAGTGACAGCATGGAACTAGACTATAGTAACATGGACCGAGACGATAGTAACAGCATGGAACTAGACTATAGTAACAACATTGAACTAGACTATAGTAACATTGAACTAGACTATAGTAACATGGAAGTAGAATATAGTACCATAGAACTAGACTATAGTAACATCATGGTACTAGACTATAGTAACTATAGTAACAGCATAGAAGTAGACTATTGTTACAGCATGGAAGTAGACTATAGTAACAGCATGAAACTATACTATAGTAACAACATGGAACTAGACTATAGTAACTGCATGGAACTAGACTATAGTAACTGCATGGAACTAGACTATTGTAACAGCATGGAACTAAAGTAACAGCATAGAACAAGACTATAGTAACAGCATGGAACTAGACTATAGTAACAGCATGGAACTCAACTACAGTAACAGCATGGGACTAGACTATAGTAACAGCATGGAACTAGACTATAGTAACAACATGGAACGAGACTATAGTAACATGGAACTAGACTATAGTACCATAGAACCAGATTATAGTACCATAGAACTAGACTATAGTAACATCATGGTACTAGACTATAGTAACAGCCTGGAATTAGACTATAGTAACAGCATTGAACTAGAATATAGAAACAACATTGAACTAGACTATAGTAACATGGAACTAGACTATCGTACCATAGAACGAGACTATAGTTACAGCATGGAAGTAGACTACAGTAACAGCATGGAACAAGACTATAGTTACAGCATGGAACTAGACTATTGTAACAGCATGGAACTAGACTATTGTAACAGCATGGAACTAGACTATAGTAACAGTATGGAACAAGACTATAGTAACAGTATGGAACAAGACTATAGTAACAGTATGGAACAAGACCATTGTAACAGCATGGAACTAGACTTATGTAACAGCATGGGACTAGACTTATGTAACAGCATGGGACTAGACTATAGTAACAGCATGAAACTAGACTATAGTAACAGCATGAAACTAGACTATAGTAACAGCATGAAACTAGACTATAGTAACAGCATGGAACTAGACTATAGTAACAGTATGGAACAAGACTATAGTAACAGTATGGAACAGGACTATAGTAACAGTATGGAACTAGACTTATGTAACAGCATGGAACTAGACTTATGTAACAGCATGGAACTAGACTTATGTAACAGCATGGACCTAGACGATAGTAACAGCATGGAACTAGACTATAGTAACAACATTGAACTAGACTATAGTAACATGGAACTAGACTATAGTAACATGGAACTAGAATATAGTACCATAGAACTAGACTATAGTAACATCATGGTACTAGACTATAGTAACAACATAGAACTAGACTTTAGTAACAACATGGAACTAGACTATAGTAACTACAGTAACAGCATGGAAGTAGACTATAGTTACTGCATGGAACTAGACTATAGTAACAGCATGGAACTAGACTATTGTAAGAGCATGGAACTAGACTATAGTAACAGCATGGAACTAGACTATAGTAACAACATGGAACTAGAATATAGTAACATGGAACTAGACTATAGTACCATAGAACTAGACTATAGTAACATCATGGTACTAGACTATAGTAACAACTTGGAACTAGACTATAGTAACTATAGTAACAGCATGGAACTAGACTATAGTAACAGCATGGAACTCAACTACAGTAACAGCATGGAACTAGACTATAGTAACAGTATGGAACTAGACTACAGTAACAGCATGGAACTAGACTATAGTAACAGCATGGAACTGGACTATAGTAACAGCATGGAACTAGACTATAGTAACATGGAACTAGACTATAGTACCATAGAACTTGACTATAGTAACATCATGGTACTAGACTATAGTAACAACTTGGAACTAGACTATAGTAACTATAGTAACAGCATGGAACTAGACTATAGTAACAGCATGGAACTCAACTACAGTAACAGCATGGAACTAGACTACAGTAACAGCATGGAACTAGACTATAGTAACACCATGGAACTAGACTATAGTAACACCATGGAACTAGACTATTGTAACAGCATGGAACTAGACTATAGTAACATGGAACTAGACTATAGTAACATGTGAATGGTTAGGAAATAATATGTCATGTTTTACTCGTACCTCAGCCAGCATTGTGAATGGTGTCTGAGGCGGTGACATACTAGACCGTGGCAGTAAATCTAATCCTTTAGATTTACTGCCATTTACTGTTTTTAGTTACGCTTGAAAGGTCTGGGGTGGTTCTGTGGTTATAAGTTACTGACCATGGAATACATCTCTGACCATGCTGGAAGGGTCTGAATCAAACCCAATGTCCACCTGGTACACTGGCAGGGTATGGATCAAACCCAATGTACACCTGGTACACTGGCAGGATCTGAATAAAACCCAATGTCCACCTGGCACACAGACAGGGTCTGAATCAAACCCGATGTTAGGGGGAGGGAAGATTGGTCAAGAGGGTGATGATTATTGTTGTTCTACTGCCTGATTGTTATGCAACACCACTGTTTACAAACACTTTTGTTAAATCAGCACAACAGTTTTCAGATGTGCTAACATAATTGCAAAAGGGTTTTCTATTGATCAATCAGCCTTTTAAAATGGTCAACTTGGAATAGCTAACACAATGTGCCATTGGAACACAGGAGTAGTGGTTGCTGATAATGGGCCTCTCTACACCTATGTAGATATTCCATAACAATTCAGCCTTTTCCAGCTACAACAGTCATTTACAACATTAACAATGTCTACACTGTATTTCTGATCAATTTGATGTTATTTTAATGGACAATTTCTGGAGATTTTCTTTCAAAAACAAAGACATTTCTAAGTGACCCCAAACTTTTATTACACCATGTAGGAGCAGTATAGACCTAGTCTGTTCATTATATGCATCTTCATGATGTATTGTTACACCATGTAGGAGCAGTATAGACCTAGTCTGTTCATTTTATACATCTACATGATGTATTGTTACACCATGTAGGAGCAGTATAGACCGACAGTAGCTGGCTACTTATTTAGATTTAGTTTGACTGAATGAAACTGCCTTAAATGTGCTGTAGGTAAAATAAATATTCGCACTAATCAATCAACACGTTCCTGTCTTTGTATGACTCAATATAATAGTATTATTTAATTATATCCATTTAAAATAATCTTTGTCTCATAATAAAATATTTTTCTCAACTGCGTTTCCCCTCCAGTCAGTTGACGGCAATGTGAGTCTTTCAGGCGATGCTGCCAGCGTGACGTATAATCTAGTGGACGATTCTTCATAAACAGCTCGTCAACCACCTCCGCAGTTTGTTAGCCAACATAGCCGAAATATTCAAGCTATTTAGACTCTTTCGGTCTATATTAGCTACCGTGTTTTAGACACAATTCTGTCGTATCTACATGTTAACCTATTTAATTTAATATTACGTTATTTTGTATTAGTCAGCTGTAGTAGATGGCTGGTTAAGTTAGCACTAGTCTAGTCGCTAATGATAGCTAGCTAGCTAGCTAACATCCCCGAACATGAGCTTCCTAAACTTCTCTCCTCCTGCTAAAGAAGAGGCAGTCTGCTGGACGGAGAAAGAAGCTCTGGGGCTGAACATTGTCGTGAAAGAGGAGAAGGAAGAAGAGGCGGTCACAGTTAAAAAACAAGTAGAGGGTGAGGCTGTTACAGTGAAAGAAGAGAAAGACGCTTCAGTGAAAGAAGAGGAAGGCGCGTTCAGAGTGAAAGGAGAGGAGGAGGATGTTACTGTGAAAGAAGAGGAAGAGGAGGATGCAGTTTTTGGAGTGAAGAAGGAAGGAGAGATTACTGTCACATTGAAAGATGAAGGGGAGATAGGAGATCTGAGTAACACCAGTAAGTACCACCTTGAATTTGTTTTTAACTTTGGATGTTCGGGGTTGGCTCGTCAATACATCTTCAACGGAGGGTCCTGGGATGATGACTAATATGTCTAGAATCAGACAACGTAGAGAGCAAGCTACCCCTTTCCGTTTCCAAAAAGTGACTTAACATATATATTTGAGAAGGGTCTATCTGCTGACCGCAGACTGGGGGGCACGGCATGTAGTGATTTTCGTGTAGTGATGATTTACTACACACAGTGCCCCCCAACAGTGTCATATGAGAGTTGGTTTGGCTACACCAAAGATGATGGATATGCTGACAAGATGTCTCTCTGCCCTGATCAGGGGAGTCGTTGTCCACAAGCGGCACTGCTGGTTCTTTAGCTCTCGCCTACCCTTTCTTTGGATTGGTGGACACTTCTTATTATTGTAATCTATTTTTGACATATTCTGAGGGTTGTTGACGTCAACCGCCTGTATTCAATGGAGAGGGATGCTAAGCTACTACTCATGGCATGAATATGCATAACCATCTCGAGACAACTCCTATAGTGTTTTTTTATTAGAACACGCCGTTCTATACCTGGTAGAGGTTGATATCTGACAGAAATGAAAATCTCTGTTAGAAACTTAAAAAGGGGGAGTCTAAAGCTGCAACAACTAGGATTTTGGCTTCTGGACAACGAAATAAAGTTGATATGAAAACCAATAGAACAGGAGAGAAATGACATAGCAGTGGGTCCAATCGAACAGGAGAGAAATGGCATAGCGGTGGGTCCAATAGAACAGGAGAGACATGACATAGCAGTGGGTCCAATACAACAGGAGAGACATGACATAGCAGTGGGTCCAATAGAACAGGAGAGAAATGACATAGCGGCGGGTCTAATAGAACAGGAGAGAAATTACATAGTGGTGGGTCCAACAGGTGAATAATTTTTCCCCAATGATATGATTCCTCCTGTCTATACAGAAATATGTAAGATACTTTACCAGAAAGCATGACGTTGCCACAGAGGAATCGGGGATCATTGGCTTCCTTACAATAATACCTGTGTTTGGTTTCAAATCACAAGCTTGTAGGCTTATGCCTATTTGGGCAGTGCATGTGGCAATAGGCCTCGCTGATTATTGAGTTGAGGCTGTCAGTGAAAAGCATCTCAAATAGGTGTGAAGATAATGTCTCTTGAGTATCATTTAAAATGTTGAGACAAGGTGAAGGGGAGGGTTGTGTGGTGAAGATATATGTGAGTCTCTCTTCAGAATGTCCTCCTCCTGGCTTCCACCAATTCTTGCTCCTTTGTTGTTTCATTGTGTGAATTGATTGCCCTTAGATTGAGTTTATCATATACATTCCCCATTACAAATGTCACCAGTAGTAAATGCACTGTTACTTCCTGTTATTTAGTTACATTAATTTCTGTTAATGCACGTATTAATTAGTCATTTTTAAATTTCTTTATTTATTTCACCTTTATTTAACCAGGTAGGCCAGTTAAGAACAAGTTGTCATTTACAACTGCGACCTGGCCAAGATAAAGCAAAGCAGTGCGACAAAACAACAACAGTTACACACAAACAAACAGTCAATAACACAATAGAAAATAAAAAATAGAAAAATCTATGTACAGTGTGTGCAAATGTAGGGAGGTAGGCAATAAATAGGCCCTAGAAGCTAAATAATTCCAATTTAGCATTAATACTGGAGTGATAGCTGTGCAGATGATTATGTAAAAGTAGAGATACTGGGGTGCAAAAGAGCAAAGGATAAATATCACTATGGGGATGAGGTAGTTGGGTGTGCTATTTACAGATTGGCTGTGTACAGGTACAGTGATCGGTAAGCTGCTCTGACAGCTGATGCTTAAAGTTAGAGGGGGAGATATAAGACTCCAGCTTCAGGGATTTTTGCAATTTGTTCCAGTCATTGGTAGCAGAGAACTGGAAGGAAAGGCGGCCAAAGGAGGAATTGGCTTTGGGGGTGACCAGTGAAATATATATATATGGAGCGCGTGCTACGGGTGGGTGTTGCTATGGTGACCAGTGAGCTGAGATAAGGCAGGGCTTTACCTTGCAAAGACTTAAGGATGACCTGGAGCCAGTGGGTTTGATGATGAATATGTAGTGAGGGCCAGCCAACGAGAGCATACAGGTGGTGGGTAGAATATGGTGCTTTACCTTTCTCATTTTGTTTGAAGTGCTCCATGTGAGCAATGAGCATGTCTGGTTTCTCTATCCTGATAATGTTGAGGGAGCGCCCACCTGAGCATAGAACTACTTGGCCTGCTGCGTGGAAATGTAGGAACGTTTTTTTAAATTTATTTTTACATCCATTGTGACGTTCCCCGGCAAAAAGAACAAAATGGCTCTCAACCAGAAGAGTACACTCAACCAGTAATACATACACATTACATAT
>NC_060193.1:38985870-39038370 GCF_021184085.1 Oncorhynchus gorbuscha | reverse complement strand
GCATTTCACGGTAAAGTCTAAGCTGGTGTCTTGACGGATTTGTAAAAAACTGTTTGTCATAAAACACTATATATTTATATTTTTCAAATGTTGCTGACACCCCTCCCCAGAGGTCTCATTATTGGGATTCATTGCTGATTCCTACCTGTAGCTCACGATGAGGTGTCTAGTGATACAGGTTAAGGGCCCTGTTGGAGATTGGTGGTTGGTGGCGGAGTCGGGGGGGAAAAAGCCATGTTATTATCCCACACACAGTCTCTGTGGTTCAAATGAACCCCATTCCTGGGAATTAGATATGATTACAAATTTCCCCGGTCTCTTACCACAGAAGGGTTCCGTCTGTCCCATTCCCAGCTAGGTTACAAGGCGCTTTATCACCAGTACCTATGACTGGTTGATAGGGGAAACCTCCATGCTTATTATAGAAAAAATAATTTGGGGAAAACTTTTTAGTAAACTGACATAAAATAACAAACCTGTTTGAAAAATGAAAACTATTCCAAAGCTAACTTTGACTCCAAAACTAAAATATTCTAAAATAATATTATAGTAAATAATAATATTATGTTCGGTTTGAAAAAATTATATCTTGACTTTGGGCAAAAATAGAATTGGGTTTTAAATATGTTTTATGTGGTTTTAAAGCTTCTGAACCTGGTGGCTGGTAAATGCTGCCATGGGAGGGCAATGTTTCAAATAGACCTAGCTTGTGTGTCACTAGCTACCACCAGAAATACTTTCAGAAATTAGGATAATTGACTTGTTCTCTGTAATATTGTATAGCTTTGCTATTGTAACATTATGTACTTTCAAGGAAAATAGGCATGTTTCTCGACTCATACCCTGACTTTAAAAAGGGATTTTGTGAGATTATACTTAGGAACTGCGTGTCACAGCATGACAATATGAACGCGATTGGTCGACCGTCTCTCTTGTACGGACGGGGGTTATATACTCTGACATTTTCTGGAAGTTTTATTTGAAAACGTTTTTGTTTACTTGCCTGACTTGAATTTGGAATGCACTGTACTGTTCATCTCTGAAACCCACTGAGATAATTCCTTTGATACAGCAGTAGCAATACAGGGATATAACATCTACAGAAAAGACAGGAATGCTTATGGCGGAGGTGGTGCTGTATACAGTGCATTCAGAAAGTAGTCAGACCCCTTGACTTTTTCCACATTTTGTTACATTAAAGCCGTATTTTAAAATTGATTAAATGATTTTCCCCCCCTTTTAATTTAGCTAATTTATTTAGCACACCTGCATTTGGGGAGTTTCTCCCATCCTTTGCAGATCCTTTCTAGCTCTGTCAGGTTGGATGGAGAACATCACTGCACAGCTATTGTCACGTCTCTCCAGAGACGTTAGATCAAGCTCAAGTCCGGGCTCTGGCTGGACCACTCAAGGACATTCAGAGACTTCCCCCGAAGCCACTCCTGTTGTCTTGGTTGTGTGCTTAAGGTTGTTGTCCTGTTGGATGGTGAACATTCGCCCCAGTCTGAGGTCCTGAGTGCTCTGGAGCAGGTCTTTCATCAAGGATGTCTCTGTACTTTGCGCCGTTAATATTTTCCTGCTTCTGAAAAACCTGGTGCCAGGTTTCCTTCAGATGTGACTCTTGGCATTCAGGCCAATGAAGCCAGAGAATCTTGTTTCTCATGGTTTTAGAGTCCTTAGTGGAGTGCTGCAGAGATTATTGTCCTTCTGGAAGGTTCTCCCATCTCCACAGAGGAACTTTGGAGCTCTGTGACCATCAGGTTTTTGTCACCTCCCTGACCAAGGCCCTTCTCCCCCAATCGCTCAGTTTGGCCGGGTGACCAGCTCCAGGAAGAGTATTCCCTTTAAGAATGATGGAGGCCACTGTGTTCTGCTGCAGAATATTTTTTGGTACCCTTCCCCAGATCTGTGCCTCGACACAATCCTGTCTCGGTGCTCTAGGGACAGTTCCTTTGACCTCATTGCTTTGTTTTTGCTCTGACATGCATTGGCAACTGTGGGACCATATATAGACCGGTGTGTGCCTTCCAAATCATATCCAATCAATTGAATTTACCACACGTGAACTCCGAACAAGTTGTATATACATCTCAAGGATGCTTAATGGAAACAGGGTGCACCTGTAAGAAATTGAGTCTCTTAGCAAAGGGTCTGAATACGTATGTAAATAAAGTATTTCTGTTTTTTACCTGTTTTCACGTTTTCATTATTGTGTGTAGATTAATGAGGATTCTATTTGTTTAAATCTATTTTAAAATAAAGCTGTAATGTAACAAAATGTGGAAAAGGGGAAGGGGTCTGAACTTTCTGAATTAACTATTTAAAAATGTTAAAATGTAACCTATTTAATTCACAATCACGGCCGGTTGTAAACACAGCCTGGACTCGAACCGGGGTGTCTGTATTGACGCCTCAAGCTCTGAGAGGCAGTGTCTTAGACCGCTGCATCACTCAGGAGCCCCAAAATCATGGGGCTGTTTTTCTGCAAAGGGACCAGGACGACTGATTCGTGTTAAGGAAAGAATGAATGGGGCCATGTATCGTGAGATTTTGAGTAAAAACCTCCTTCCATCAGCAAGGGCATTGAAGATGAAACGTGGCTGGGTCTTTCAGCATCCCAAACACACCGCCCGGGCAACGAAGGAGTGGCTTCGTAAGAAGCATTTCAAGGTCCTGGAGTGGCCTAGCCAGTCTCCAGATCTCAACCCCATAGAAAATCTTTGGAGGGAGTTGAAAGTCTGTGTTGCCCAGCAACAGCCCCAAAACATCACTGCTCTGGAGGAGATCTGCATGGAGGAATGGGCCAAAATACCAGCAACAGTGTGTGAAAACCTTGTGAAGACTTACAGAAAACGTTTGACCTCAGTCATTGCCAACAAAGGGTATAAAGCAAAGTATTGAGATCAACTTTTGTTATTGACCAAATACTTATTTTCCACCATAATTTGCAAATAAATTCATAAAAATTTGATGTTCTGGAGAGAAAAAAATCTAATTTTGTCTGTCATAGTTGAAGTGTACCTATGATGAAAATTACAGGCTATCTCATCTTTTTAAGTGGGAGAACTTGCACAATTGGTGGCTGACTAAATACTTTTTTGCCCCACTGTATATGTACTGAACTGGTCTGATGCTTTAAGCACGCGTTTGATTAAATAATTAAGACAAGATAACCTAACCAGAAGGAGAAAAATACTGCTGTTATGCTCTTGAAGTTTCCGGTAATGGGCTACACCAGAGGTCGGCAACCTTTTCCATTTGGAGTGTGAAGTTATCTGACCATTTCTAACTACCTGCGTGCCAGTTAGGATTTTCTTATGCACACTTTACTGGAACAGCTTAATTTAATTCATAATAGTATCTCAATCATAGAATGTAGATGAATCTATCTAAATGAAAATTATGCAAATTTAAAAGTAACTTTTATTGCCATTGTCAACTATGTAAAAATAGCCTACATAAAGCCAACAAATAAAAATATTGCAGCCTGCAGGTAGAAAATATCATATAAATCACATTTGCTGCACATGGCCTGTGTACAACGAACTGGAAACATTTTTATCAACTATCAACTGGGTCGGTCCAAAACTGGAGATAGCAAGCTTTGTATAAAATATTCTGGGCCCTCAGAGTATCCCACACCAGTGTGTTTGGGACAGACACAGCTATTTGTGCAAAGAATAAGAAGCAATCAGGTATTTTATGACATTTCCACTGGATCAGAGCGTTACATTTTTCCCTTTTATGCTGAGTGGTTATCGAAAGGGCGAGAGCTGGAAATATTTTACGAAAATACTTTGAGGAACTATTGTCATTTGCAATTGATTTTGATGAGACTTTGTTTACTTGCTGTTTGAGGTGAAGAAAAAAATAATTTGAGAAGCTCCACAACTCATTAGTGGTGGTACGTTAAGACAATCAGAAATACTATCAGACATCGCCAAATGGGCACATTTATAAGCCTAAATTTGCGTGCAGGCCAGGTAGAATAATCCTACTTCTATATGTGTAATCAGGTGTGCGTCCTTTCTCAACATTGGCAGGAGTGTTTCAAACGAAAGTCAATTAATAAATTGACAAAACTGACACATCTTGCGGGGTCAGGTCTGGGTGGTCTGCCAGGGGCCGTTTCATTAATATCCGTTTGGGTCGGCATGGGGAATGATTCTATTTCCCCATAGTATGTTGTACCGAAGTTGACCAACTGAAAGGGAGTGTAACTTTATGACTGTTGGATTCGGGCTAAACTTTGAACATTGAGATATTAAAGACATGATATATCAGACGCAGAGTATATAAAGGAGTGAGATCTGAAGAAAGACAGAGTGGCTGTGGAATGTGCTGGGTGGACGGGAGGAGATCACAGGATTGCTATAGGGAAAGCGGATGGACATCTGTGGATTAGGCGAAGGAGGGGTTGAGGTCAGATCAGATCCATTGAAGGGCGTAATAAGGGTTTAGTATCCTGTTACCCTCTTCTTGTCTATCCAGAAAACGTAAGGATTGGAGAGAAGGTGGTGTCCAAAGTGGGGTATATATACTTTTGATGGTGAGAACATGTTTTTGTCTGACTTATAGCTGTAACGACCCTTTGGGAATAATTAAACTTGATTAAGCTTCTCTAGTGTCCGGGAGTTATTTTCTCTGGAAAATTAGAACCTAACACTATAATTAGTGTTCCCTGAAGGAGGGAAATGAGGTACAATCTAAGCCTCACTCTCATCACCTGTGGACGGTGGTGCTTCCAGCGAGGCTTGAATTTAATAGTATGTTGTACCTAGTTTCCCTCCGTTAGGGAACAGTAGTTATAGTCATAATGTTACTCTTGCCATATGATGAACTTCAACTTAAATAGGAGATCTTGCTGTCGGACAGTTTTTTTGTATTCTGAAATGCACTCGAACTATGTATCATTTAGTGGCTCCTTATGTTACGCTGGGGAAACAGTTTTCGTGGGCACAGAAGTACAAAATAATTTCAGAGTTTGTAATCCAAGATGGCGTAGCAGTAAGACGTGTTTGTTGTAAATGTTGTCTTTTTTTGTATATATTGCAATATTTCAATCTCTTTTTCCATTTTTAAATTAAATATACCTTCCGGCAACCCGCCTTACCCAATGTGATATGGATCTGCTATGTTTTAGACCTTATAGCTAGAACCTCCATCAGAAGTTAGCCATCAGAAGCTAACCAGCTGATTAGCTACTTGCTATTTAGTCATTGTTAGCCACTGCTAGCAACCTTTACATTTTTAGCTAAGAGACCAGCTGTTTTTAGCCTGGATAATACCTGCCAGTCTGCACAGCGCAATATCAACCCTGAGCATATCGGACTGTTTTTCTGCATTACATCACCGTATTCCTGCCGTAAGCTCTGGACCATTTCACCGGATAATCGCAGCTAGCTAGCTGCTACCGAGTGGCCCAGCCCCGAAGCTAGCCTTGAGCCAGGCCCATCTCCTGGCCTGCTCAGTGGACCCTATGATCACTCGGCTACACAGCTGATGCCTCCCAGACTCTTCACTAAGACGACTAGAAGCTACTACATCACCGGATTCCTGCCGTAAGCTCTGGACCTTTGCACCGGATTGGCTATAGTGGCTAATGCCCTTGTCCCGAAGCTAACACCAATTAGCCTCGAGCCAGGTGCATCTCCCCACTAGCAAACACATTTACTCCAGCTACAATACCTCTTTTGACAATTGGCCTGGATCCTTTGTCGACACGGAGCCCCGCCTATCCATCACGACTGGTCTGCCTACGCAATTCCGTCCGATGTGCCCTCAACCGGCCTTTGCCAGACATCGGTTACGCCCTTGTCCCGAAGCTAGCACCAGGTGCATCTCCCAGCCAGCGTAGTAAACACTACCATATCGGCTTCCCTGTTTCATATATTGCTGTTCACCTGACCCTATGATCACTAGGCTACATAGCTGATGCCTGCTGGACTGTTATTAATCACAGTACTCCATTTTGATTATTTTGTTTAACTGTCGGCCTCAGCCTTTAACTCAAGCCCTGTGTGTAGTTAATTGACCCTTTCTGCCCATTCATCGCCATTTTACCTGTTGTTGTTGTTGTCTTAGCTGATTACCTGTTGTTGTCTTACCCGTTGTTGTCTTAGCTAGCTCTCCCAATCAACACCTGTGATTGCTTTATGCCTTCCTTTATGTCTCTCTAATTTCAATATGCCTTGTATACTGTTGTTTAGGGTAGTGCTTATTGTTTTATTTTACTGCAGAGCCCCTAGTCCCACTCAACATGCCTCAGAGAACTCTTTTGTCCCACCTCCCATATATGCGGTGACCTCTGTGGTGGTTAATTTCTTTACTATCAAATGAGGAGAGACAAACTTCACACAAGTCAGAGTTATACTTAAACTAAATATTTAATAATAAGACCTTTGCAATAGCAAATACTTATCAACAATTCACCATTTTCTAATGATCCATTGAGAGTGGCAAAACAAAAGTACAAAGATCTTTTATAGCCCAGATACAGAGATCTCAGAGGCCCTAGAACACACACACAATAGTTAATAGAATACTCTATTCTGTCGAAAAAACAACCATTATAATGCAATACAAGTATTCGAACATAATATTGCAATTTCCCTAACACCTCACCTACAATAACCAGTGCCTCCAGAGATGCAACCTCTCTTATCGTCACTCAATACCTAGGTTTACCTCCACTGTATCCGCACACTACCATACCCCTGTCTGTACATTATGCGTTGAGTCTGTCCTACCACACCCAGAAATCTGCTGCTTTTATTCTCTGTTCACAACCCACTAGACGACCAGTTCTGATATCCTTTAGCCGTACCCTCATCCTACTCCTCTGTTCCTCGGGTGATGTAGAGGTTTACCCAGGCCCTGTGTGTCCCCAGGCACTCTCATTTGTTGACTTCTGTAACCGTAAAAGCCTTGGTTTCATGCATGTTAACATCAGAAGCCTCCTCCCTAAGTTTGTTTTACTCACTGTTTTAGCACACTCCGCCAACCTTGATGTCCTTGCCGCGTCTGAATCCTGGCTTTGGAAGGCCACAAAAAATTCTGAAATGTTCATTCCCATCTACAACATTTTCCAACAAGATAGAACTGCCAAAGGGGGAGGAGTTGCAACCTACTGCAGAGATGGCCTGCAAAGTTTTATCCTACTTTCCAGGTCTAAGCTCAAACAGTTCGAGCTTCTAATTTTAAAAATGAATCTCTCCAGAAATAAGTTCCCAGCTGTGCCCTGGACACCATATGTGAATTGATTTCCCCCCATATATCTTCAGAGTTCATTCTGTTAGGTGACCTAAACTGGGATGCCTGGTTGTTCTTTAAAAGTAATTTCCTCACCACCTTAAATAAGCATGTCCCTTTCAAAAAATGTAAAACTTAGAACAGATACAGACCTTGGTTCACTCTAGACCTGACTGCCCTTGACCAGCACAAAAACATCCTGTTGCGTACTGCAATATGCAACTTTTCAGAGAAGTCAGGAACTAATACACACAGTCAGTTAGGAAAGCAAAAGCTTGCTTTTTCAAACCGAAATATACATCCTGTAGCTCGAACTCCAAAAAGTTTTGGGACACTGTAAAGCCCATGGAGAATAAGAGCACCTCATCCCAGCTGCCCACTGCACTGAGGCTAGGAAACACTGCACCACCGATAAATCCACGATAATCGAGAATTTCAGTAAGTATTTCTCTACGGCTAAACAATCTGGACCCTCTCTTTCTAAGATTATCTGCCGCCATTGTGGCAACCCCTATTACGAGTCTGTTCGTAAGGTAGCCTAGTGGTTAGAGCGTTGGACTTGTAACCGAAAGGTTGCAAGATCGAATCGCTGAGCTGCAAAGGTAAAAATCTGTCGTTCTGCCCCGAACATGGCAGTTATAACCCGCTGTTCCTAGGCAGTCATTGAAAATAAGTATTTTAACTGACTTGCCTAGTTAAATAAAGGTCAAATAAAATAAAAAATAGTCTGTTCAACCTCTCTTTCGTATCGTCCGAGATTCTTAAAGATTGGAAAGCTTCCGCGGTCAACCCCCTCTTCAAAGGGGGTGACACTCTAGACCCAAACTGTTACAGACCTATATCCATCCTGCCTTGCCTTTCCAAAGTTAATAACCAGTTATGCATTAGGGGGTGCTACAAATTTTTTGGGATGAAAAACGTTCCTGTTTTAAACAAGATATTTTGTCACGAAAAGATGCTCGACTATGCATATAATTGACAGCTTTGGAAAGAAAACACTCTGACGTTTCCAAAACTGCAAAGATATTGTCTGAGTGCCACAGAACTGATGTTTACAGGCGAAACCCAGATAAAAATCCAACCAGGAAGTGCCTCATTTTTTAAAACCGTCTCATGCCAATGACTCCTTATATGGCTGTGAATGAGTTATGAATGACCTTACGTTTTCCATGTGTTCCCCAAGGTGTCTACAGCATTGTGATGTCTTTTTAGGCATTTCCATTTAAGAATGGCTGTAAGGGACCATATATAGCATGTGGTCACATGGTGTCTCCCGCAGAAAATCTTGCGTAAAATACTGAGGTAGCCATTTTTCCAATCGCTTCTTATGAGAAACCAATTGCCTCGACGGATATATTATTGAATATATATGTTGAAAACACCTTGAGGATGGATCCTAAACAACGTTTGCCGTGTTTCTGTTGATATTATGGAACAAATTTTGAAAAGTGTTTGGCGTTAATAGTTACAGCATTTTCCAGTTGATTTCTCAGCCAAGCATGATGAAGAAACGGGAGCTATTTCGCCTACAAAAATAAACTTTTTGGATAAAAGGAACATTTGCTATCTAACTGGGAGTCTCCTGAGTGAAAGCATCTGAAGTTCTTCAAAGGTAAATGATTTAATTTGGTGCTTTTGTTATTTTCGTGAAAATATTGCCTGCTGCCAGCAGAGCCTAGCATAGCATTTTGCCATGATAAACTTACACAAATGCTTGTCTAGCGTTGGCTGTAACGCATATTTTGAAAATCTGAGATGACAGTGTTGTTAACAAAAGGCTAAGCTTGTGTTTGAATATATTTATTTCATTTCATTTGCGATTTTCATGAATAGGAAAAGTTTCTAGGGGTATTTATGTCCGCTGCGTTATGCTAATGCATTTGAGGCTATGTTTACGCTCCCGGATACGGGTTTGCTCGTCGCAAGAGGGTTAACAAACACTGACCATTTTTTAATCCCACCGTACCTTCTCCGCTGTGCAATCCGGTTTCCGAGCTCAGCCACGCTCAAGGTACTAAACGATATCATAACCGCCATTGATAAAAGACAGTACTGTGCAGCAGTTCATCAACCTGGCAAAATATTTTGACTCTGTCGATCACTGTATTCTTATCGGCAAACTCAACAGGCTTGGTTTCTCAAATGACTGACTCGCCTGGTTCACGACTTCTCAGGTAGAGTTCAGTCTGTCAAGCCTGTTGTCTGGACCTCTGGCATTCTCTACCGTGGTAGCACAGGGTTCAATTCTCGAGCCGACTCTTTTCTCTGTATATACCAACGATGTTGCTCTTGCTGCGGGTGATTCCTTGATCCACCTTTACGCAGACGACACCATTCTGTATTTATCTGGCCCTTCTTTGGACACAGGGTTAATAAACCTCCAAACGGAGCTTCAATGCCATACAGCACTCCTTTCGTGGCCTCCAACTGCTCTTAAATGTGAGTAAAACTAAATGTATGCTCTTCAACCGATCGCTGTCCGTACCCGCCCGTCCAGCATCACTAATCTGGACGGTTCTGACTTAGAATATGTGGACAACTATAAATACCTTGGTGTCTGGCTAGACTGTAAACTCTCCTTCCAGATTAATATTAAGCATTTCCAAACCAAAATTTAATCTAGAATCGGCTTCCTATTTCGCAGCAAAACCTCCTTCACTCACGCTGCCAAACATACCCTCGTAAAACTTACTATCCTACCGATCCTTGACTTCGGCGATTTCATTTTCAAAATAGCCTCCAACACTCTACTCAGTAAACTGGATGCACCAAAGCCCCATATATTGCTGCTCTCGTCGGCTGGCACTCGCTACATATTTGTCGCCAAACCAACTGGCTCCAGGTCATCTGTAAGTCTTTGCTAGGCTGCCTTAACACAGCTCACTGGTCACCATAGCAACACCCACCTATAGCACGTGCTCCAGGAAGTATATCTCACTGGTCATCCCCAAAGCCAATACCTGCTTTGGCCACCTTTCCTTCCAGTTCTCTGCTGCCAATGACAGGAACGAATTGCAAAAATCGATGAAGTTGGAAACTTATATCTCCCTCACTAACTTTAAGAATCAACTGAGAATCAATCAAGAATCTGAGCAGCTTACTGACCGCTGCTGCTGTACACAGCCCATCTGTAAATAGCCCATCCAACTGCCTACCTCATTCCCATGTTTTTATTGACTTAATTTTGCTCTTTTGCACACCAGTATTTCTACTTGCACAACATCATCTGCAAAGCTATCACTCCAGTGTTAATCTGCTAAATTGTAATTACTTTGCTACTATGGCTGATTTATTGCCTTACCTCTGTACTTCATTTGCAAACACTGTATATAGATTCTTCTATTGTGTTATTGACTGTACTTTTGTTTATCCCACGTGTAACTCTCATGTTTTTTTTGTTCTGCACTGCTTTGCTTTATCTTTGCCAGGTCGCAGTTGTAAATGAGAACTTGTTCTCAACTGGCCTACCTGGTTAAATAAAGTAACATTTAGTTTCCTTATATTACGCTGGGAAAACAGTTTTCATAGGCACAGAAATCCTAAATCATTTGAGTTTGCAAAATCCAATGGTTCTAACGGAGAGTCACCTTAACTTTATTGACAACACCCAAATGGATATGGTCATGAATGCGGTTCTTCAATAATTACACATACAATAATTATACTGTAGCTGTTTTGTTAAGTCACATGTTCAACTATCATCAACTTATCCAGGAAATCATTTTCTGAATGACAATCACCACGACATGCAACCAAGCTGCTTCTTCATTCATTACTCTGGTAAAGACAGTTATGCTGTGCTCCACGTTTGATCCAACATCCCCAACAAATTGATGTTTATAATGTGTTATTGTCTGCTTGATTTACAGTAGGGTCTCGTTAGTCTGTTTGGACACAGGTACTTACCTCATGTTTATTTTTATTTATTTTACCTTTATTTAACTAGGCAAGTCAGTTAAAAACAAATTCTTATTTTCAATGACGGCCTAGGAACAAAATCAAATCAAATGTATTTGTCACATACACATGGTTAGCAGATGTTAATGCGAGTGTAGCGAAATGTTTGTGCTTCTAGTTCCGACAATGCAGTAATAACTAACAAGTAATCTAACTAACAATTCCAAAACTACTGTCTTATGCACAGTGTAAGGGGATAAGAATATGTACATAAAGATATATGAATGAGTGATGGTACAGAGCAGCATAGGCAAGATACACTAGATGGTATCGAGTACAGTATATACATATGAGATGAGTATGTAAACAAAGTGGCATAGTTAAAGTGGCTAGTGATATATTTTACATCATTTCCCATCAATTCCCATTATTAAAGTGGCTGCAGTTGTGTCAGTGTGTTGGCAGCGGCCACTCAGTGTTAGTGGTTGCTGTTTAACAGTCTGATGGCCTTGAGATAGAAGCTGTTTTTCAGTCTCTCGGTCCCAGCTTTGATGCACCTGTACTGACCTCGCCTTCTGGATGATAGCGGGGTGAACAGGCAGTGGCTCGGGTGGTTGTTGTCCTTGATCTTTATAGCCTTCCTGTAACATCGGGTGGTGTATGTGTCCTGGAGGACAGGTAGTTTGCCCCCGGTGATGCGTTGTGCAGACCTCACTACCCTCTGGAGAGCCTTACGGTTGTGGGCGGAGCAGTTGCCGTACCAGGCGGTGATACAGCCCCCCAGGATGCTCTCGATTGTGCATCTGTAGAAGTTTGTGAGTGCTTTTGGTGACAAGCCGAATTTCTTCAGCCTCCTGAGGTTGAAGAGGCGCTGTTGCCCCTTCTTCACGATGCTGTCTGTGTGGACCAATTCAGTTTGTCTGTGATGTGTATGCCGAGGAACTTAAAACTTACTACCCTCTCCACTACTGTTCCATCGATGTGGATAGGGGGGTGTTCCCTCTGCTGTTTCCTGAAGTCCACAATCATCTCCTTAGTTTTGTTGACGTTGAGTGTGCGGTTATATTCCTGACACCACACTCCGAGGGCTCTCACCTCCTCCCTGTAGGCCGTCTCGTCAAGCCTACCACTGTTGTGTCGTCCGCAAACTTGATGATTGAGTTGGAGGCGTGCGTGGCCACGCAGTCGTGGGTGAACAGGGAGTACAGGAGAGGGCTCAGAACGCACCCTTGTGGGGCCCCAGTGTTGAGGATCAGCGGGGTGGAGATGTTGTTGCCTACCCTCACCACCTGGGGGCGGCCCGTCAGGAAGTCCAGTACCCAGTTGCACAGGGCGAGGTCGAGACCCAGGGTCTCGAGCTTGATGACGAGCTTGGAGGGTACTACCTGCCTGTTCAGGGGCAGAACGACAGATTTGTACCTTGTCAGTTCGGGGGTTTGAACTTGCAACCTTCCGGTTACTAATCCAACGCTCTAACCACTAGGCTACCCTGCCGCCCCAGGGTAACCTAGCCTGTGTAGAGAACTGTTCCTTGATGGATAGGCTATTGTACAACACACAGAGCTATTTTCCTATATTTGATTTGTTTTTAGGTGAAGTTATGGGTCCTACAGTAGGTCTATGTTATTGTTATGGGTCCTAGAGTACACTATGTGTGTCATGCAACAACAACCAAAGTACTTCTTCATTCATTACATAGGTTTATTTGTTGTTAGATGAAGTTATGGGCCAATTTTGTAAACCGTGTACAAACCCTCATTGTCAGGCTGATGGAACAGCTTGCCAAAGAGCATTTTACTGGTTGAAGTGTTTAAGTACAAGCCGCTGATTTGAGATGATGACGCAAGCATTATATTAAGCAGGACATTCAAACGAGCCATACAATTATAATAAAAAGTACTGTGAAATGCACTCATAAGCGACATGGAAATGGAGGTTCCTCCCCTGAGTTTTCCCACATTCACATTCAGAATACATTGTGAAAAACTAAAATCTTTGCTCACCATTTTTGCAGATATACTACATCCATAACTATCGGTTTCCTCATCAGCAGGGAGGAGTTTCTACAACCAAATTGAATGTGCATTGCCCTCGTGCCACAATTTTATGAAACAGGAAGGGGCCTATATTGGAGACCAAAAGTCGTCTGGCACACTGCTTAGTTTCAACAACATGAATAACTTATTTCTAGTCTACAATCTTAGATGTTACTACTAATGTGAAAATAAGACAAAATATGATTGTTGTACAACATCAATTGTTGTACAACATCATGGCTACGCTGTTGGCATCACTTTTTACAATGGATTTCCGCTGTTGTTGGCCTTTAACCATCTGTCTGACTTTGTTGCTCACGCAGGAGAGAGACATGACTACCGTGGATCCTCTGGGGAGCCTCAACAACCTCATGATGCTGACAAGGCAGAGAAGAGTCCCTCCACATTAGAACACCTCAAGAAACACCTGCAGAGATCCACAGGGAAGATATCTCACTGCTGTTCTGACTGTGGGAAGAGATTCACCTCAGCAGGCATTAAAATTCATCAGAGAATCCACACAGTAGAGAAATCGTATAACTGTACTCAATGTGGAAAGAGTTTTACTCATTCATCCAGCCTGATATCACACCAGAGAACACACACAGGAGAGAAACCTTATAGCTGTACTCAATGTGGGAAGAGTTTTATTCATTCATCCAGCCTGATATCACACCAGAGAACACACACAGGAGAGAAACCTTATAGCTGTACTCAATGTGGGAAGAGTTTTATTCATTCATCCAGCCTGATATCACACCAGAGAACACACACAGGAGAGAAATCTTATAGCTGTACTCAATGTGGGAAGAGTTTTACTCATTCATCCAGCCTGATATCACACCAGAGAACACACACAGGAGAGAAACCTTATAGCTGTACTCAATGTGGGAAGAGTTTTACTCATTCAACCAGCCTGATAACACACCAGAGAACACACACAGGAGAGAAACCTTATAGCTGTGGTGAATGTGGGATGAGTTTTACTCAGCAAAGCAGCCTGATATCACACCAGAGAACACACACAGGAGAGAAGCCGTATAGCTGTGATGAATGTGGGAAGAGTTTTGATACATCTAGCCATCTTACTGTACACCAAAGATCACACACAGGAGAGAAACCGTATAGCTGTACTCAATGTGGGAAGAGCTTTTTTACATCTAGCCATCTGAAGATACACCAGAGAATACACACAGGAGAGAAACCTTTTAGCTGTACTCAATGTGGGAAGAGTTTTTTAACATCTAGCCAGCTGAAGATACACCAGAGAACACACACAGGAGAGAAACCATATAGCTGTGGGCAATGTGGGAAGAGTTTTACTCAGCTAAGCAACCTGATATCACACCAGAGAACACACACAGGAGAGAAACCGTATAGCTGTGATGAATGTGGGAATAGTTTTACAAAGTTGTGTAATCTGACTCTTCACCAGAGAACACACACAGGAGAGAAACCTTATAGCTGTGCTCAATGTGGGAAGAGTTTTTTTACATCTAGCCATCTGAATATACACCAGAGAACACACACAGGAGAGAGACCTTATAGCTGTGATCCATGTGGGAAGAGTTTTACTCAGCTAAGCAGCCTGATTTCACACCAGAGAATACACACAGGAGAGAAACCTTATAGCTGTACTCAATGTGTGAAGAGTTTTACTCACCTAAGCAGCCTGATTTCACACCAGAGAACACACACAGGAGAGAAACCCTATAGCTGTGATCGATGTGGGAAGAGTTTTACTCAGCTCAGCAGCCTGATATCACACCAGAGAATACACACAGGAGAGAAACCTTATAGCTGTACTCAATGTGGGAAGAGTTTTACTCACATAAGCACTCTGATATCACACCAGAGAACACACACAGGAGATAAACCATATAGCTGTAATGAATGTGGGAAGAGTTTTGTTCAATCTGGCAATCTGACAGTACACCAGAGAACGCACACAGGAGAGAAATTGTACAGCTGTAATCAATGTGGGAAGAGTTTTGTTCAATCTGGCAATCTGACAGTACACCAGATAACACACACAGGAAAGAAATCTTGAGATAATCTGATACAACTCTGATCAAGTTTTATCTGATCAAGTAATAGAAAATACATACATGGAGTGGTTTCATGATATCAAGTAATTCATGTCACAATGTGGACTGTTAACACATTGTAGTAGGAGTATTTTAATATTGTCACAATGTAGAAGCCTAATTGTATGCCCCCTTATCATTTGATTTCAACATGATATGGATATTAGCCTCAGGGGGAAAATCCAGGCTCTGAATTGAAAGAGTACTATTGTGATTTAACAAAAAAATGTACTAACAAAAAAAGAGTTGTGTTACACTTGAATAAAAATGCAACACTTCAAAATGTAGCGAGCTGTTTTCTACAAATTGTCCTCTAACCAGGGATGTACACATCATTACTCCCAGATTCCGTGTGGTGTTTGAGCAGTTAGTTTTAACAGGATGTCCCTCCCTCTCTCGCACGATGACAAGTAAGTGTTGCGGTTCTCTTAGTGTTGGGGACCCATAAACTCAAAATGTAGCTGACTGTCTTCTGCAGGTTGTCTTCTAACCAGTAAGCTAAAAGATATCTCCCATTTCCATGTCTTTTTTTTAGTTTCAACAGCAAGTACAACCTGATTTACCCCCTAATTGATATCAGTGATTTATTGCTGCTTGTGTCCATGGTGAGGACAACTTGGTTTCTGATTGTCTCAAGGTTGGGCAGTCAAAAAGATTTGTGTTTTGTGTTTAGCCACTGCGTTCCATGGATTCTTGTTTGTAATTGTTGACTGCCAGTAGACACCATGTTTATATTGGTGAAGGTGAAGCATTGTAGTTGATTATAATGTGAAATGGAAGTTGTTTTCTGTTGGTGGTGCGCAATCTCTTAATTAATGTGTTACAGTCTTTGGTTTTTCCATTTATGTTTTGAGGTTGAACTTTAGCGGGTATAGCTCGTTAGCACATAGGGCGCACTGATTGGTGTCACCTCGTTAGTATGTGTTACACCTGTGCTGGCTTGTCCATCTCGTTAGTGGGAAGGTGTTTCACCTGAGCTGGTCCAGGTTCTATTTAAGAGTGTCTGGCCCAGTGCTCCAGTTGTCTTGATAGATGTGGAGAGTCAACACCTTTTAGTTGCTCCACTTTTTTGGTTTACTTCCTGTCTGTAAGTTTGGTGTGAGTTATTGTTTCCCTCTTCTTGGGCAGATTTAGTGGGTCTCATGGTGTGTCTTTTATGTCCCAGTTTTTGTTACTAGTCAACTTTCAGTGAACACAGAGCAAAACTGCAACGTTATGTTATAATGCTTTTATTGGATCAAATAGTTGTTTTTTGCAACATAATAGAGTTTTCTTATAACTATTGCGTCTGTGTATTCAACTGAGGATGGTCCTCTGGGGGATAACACTGACAGGAGCTTTACAATGTCTTTTGGGTGATAAAACCTAAAGTGACCGCATTCCAGAGCATGAGTTAATGTTTCTGTTCTATATGGTACCAGGGCGAGATGACCACAGGGCCAGACCCTGGTCTCTACACAGAGAGACCAGGGTACTATTAGGGGTTCCTATTTACAGCAGATACTGTCTCCTGTAACCTTGTTACCCGTTCTTTATGTCTATCGTTGGTCTTGTAGGTTGAAAAGGGTTTAACTTGGCTATAAAAGACCTTTGTACTTTTGTCTCGTGGCTCTCAACAAATAATCTGGGGGTGGTTTGTCGACCAGCCATTATCGTAGAGCACTCAATTGATTCACTTTATATGTGTGCGTTGTATTGACCTGCCCCCTTATTAAGTGAATAAAGATTTAGTTTAAGAATAACAATGACTTGTGTGATAAGTGTGCCTCCTAATTTGATATTAAATAAATGAACCACATTTGGGGATGTGAATCTTCACTTTGTGACGTTCCTGATGACCTGGGTAAATGGTACACGAGGGATCCTTCAAACTTGGAATCTCAGGAGACCACACTTCGGGAACGGAGCAGATGGACCCAACTCATAGGCTCTGAGGGCCGAGCCAGCTATCTGTGAACTAGATGAAAACTAGAATCTGTGTTTACTAGTTAAGACCATGTTTGATTTAGAATAAGCTAGTAAGGTGCACCTGTAATTATTTTAAACCTGTACCTGTTTTAAACCTGGATCCCATTTTAGAAGTATTGAAAGATGATTTACATTATCCTAGGAACTAACCATGACATAGAAATGTGAAAATATTCCTGTAGGTTAAAATATTGTTGAAAAACAATTGATTAGGTATGTTTGGGAATAGCATTGTGGGGACTGCGATATGAGATGTGTGTGTGATTGAGTCTTAATCTGAAGTTTGGATTGTAACAGATCTACAGATCTATAGTTCCACACAGATCTATAGTATATGTTTTGTTCTGCTGGGAGTATGTTTGGATACTCGTAGCTATGGAGAGTCCTTGAAAAAGCAAATGGAATGGTTGTTGTGAGTACCTGATAATTTCTTATGTTTTATATGCGTTCTGTGAATATATGAAAATATGATAAATTGAATGTGTGTATAATTGATTTCTAGAGATTTGATAAAGTAATACTGGGAATATAATTAGATGTAGATAGATGTAGATACCAACTCAAAACGTAGGTTTTGAGTTGGTATCTTTAATGGATAATTTGATAAAGATTAGGTTTAAGCATTATCAAACAGTCTACAAAGTCTGGGCAATTGTCTCAGAAACTGATGGGAGTGTGTCCACTTTAGGGCAAGTTACACTAAGGATGAAACTATAAAACGCTTATTGGATTTTCTCTGTCCGGGTACTACATTTGAAATAAAACTGCCCTTAAGGCCTGGGGGGGTCTTCCCAGTAAGAGAGAGTTGCTAGATTTATTAAATAAACCTTGTTATATGAAGTTACAGTGAACCAAGTTGGCTGACGAGCTGTTGATGTTGAAGAAGCATCCCGTCCACTAGATTATACGTCACAGTGGCAGAATCACCTGAAAGATGAACGCCATCTGCTGACTGGAGTTGGTATCGCAGCTGAGAAAATACTTTCAAGCAAAACAAAAAGCGACTGCCCCTAAAAACCAACGACTCCCTTTGAAAACGGGCGATGTGGCATCAGAAACATGTATTATAGTGGAAAATGTACTACAAAGTGCAGCTAAATAGAATAACTTTGGTCATATCAACTCAGCACGTGATATTCAAGGACGTCGAATTATGTAGTAGTATTGTACATGTCACGTTTCCAAAATGGGATAGTATTGTACATGTAACGTTATGCCCCCTTGTGATATAATAGTATTGCATGCTGTAGCAGGCTATACAAAAGAGGAAAACCTCCATTGACGATTCAGTTCGTTGTAACATCTCGTCTGGACAGATCACCGTCCTTAGTTAACGAAGCTAAGGTCAGCTAGTTCATTACCACAAAAGTGAGAACTGTTCTCGATTGGATACTTACGTTAACGAGTGTAAAGCCATGTTGCTTTTATGGAAACGATATAGAATATATGGGAAAGAATATAGTTCAGGAAATAATCCAAACCTAGTTAGGACATAACGTTATCTAGCTAGATAACGGTACTGTACTGTAACTCATACAATGTTGACGGTCAAACCCGGCTTTCTAATATTTACGGTAATTAACTAAAGTAACGTTATGGAAGCTACTCACAGAAAACCATCAGTCTTCGTTATTAATTATTATTATGTTATATTATTATACATTTTTTTCGAGACATATTCAGAGCCAAACATCAACCCAACTTAACCTTTTTAACTGTTGTCGCATACAAACTTGTCACCATCGTTTTCAGTTGTCATTGCGAAGTTCCCGGAAGAAGTCCAGCAACAACGGAGGTTCCTCGATGAACCCACCTTCTAACAAGTTATTTGAAGAACCTTTTGGGGCTGTTTTTCATTGACTAAAAACCCTACGGTTCTTAGGCGATCTGAGAACAACTCCAGTTGAACCCTTCATTTTTAGAGTGGTCGGCTCTATTTACTCTCAGATTCAAACATGCTGATTAGAATAAATTATCAACTCAGCTGCTGCTCCTCCAATACAGTGAGAGGTGAGACGGTGAACTGACGTTGAATCATAATGATTAAGTTGATTAAAATTAATTCGTGAAACTGTTCATTCCAATTTTTGAAAAACGTATTTTTCCCCACTAGCTTCTTGAACTCTCGTCTTCCTAAAACTCACTAGCTTCTAGAGCTCTCGTCCCCTTGGAAAGAGCCCAAACAAAACTAATCTCCAATAAGGAAAAACGTGCAGTCAAAATAAATAGTGATCCATGGCAACACACTGGCTAAACACAAAACATTTTGACTGCCCACCCTTGAGACAATCAGCAACCATGTATGATTTCAAGAGGAGACTCCTGCAATATCCATAGTAACTTCCCACCTCACTGCGGAGCTTCTCCCTCTTTTCAGGGTTCACTATATTGGCATGTTGTTGGATCGGGGCCCAGTCCCCAATGTCATGCTCTAGTACATTTGGGTTGGCACATGTGAGAATTAACCCTGATATTCTAAAAGCAGGGCAACAATGTCAATATAATTGTACAATTGGTTGCATAAATAATTATCATTACCAAATGTGAAATTAACTGTAAATATCAAAACGGAATATACACAATTGTAAATATAAAATATCAAAAGCAAAATTACACCCCTTTGTTAATATGTATTGGCAATACTTCACTTAGTTGTGAGGCATGGAATAATAACAAATGGATATTTTGTCAGGCTGGATGTTTGAAATATGAGTAGGTGATTTGAGTCATGCTTCTTCAGTAGTGGAATAAAGACAATTATAGCACTTGAATGTTGTAAAGAAATGCTGGAGTGATGTAGGATTGTTAATAAAATTGATGTTAGTTGAGAATTATCTGTTAACTGATATGATTAGAATATTCCGCCCTGAAACATATAATTGTATGGAATGTATAAAATCATAATCAATAAATGTGTAGTCCTAGTCAGAATTAGGGTAAAACAATATGTCTTTATGGTATTTTAAACACAGACATTCTTAGCTTGGTGCTGACCCGACTAGAGATTTGGGTGAGAACGGGGAGTACGTCTCAAGGACAAGGTCACTGATCTCTGTCGGCTGGGTAGTGAGACAGACAGTGTGTGCGTCTGTTTGTGTGTATGTGTGGGCGTGAGAAGTCAGTGTAAAATGAATTGTTTGTATTCTTGACTTTAGCTGGGCCTCCGTCTGTTTCATTCAACCAGGATCTTACAATTCTGGTTTGCAGAGTAATATAATTAAATTGGGTTATGGACCTGGAGAATATAATTCTCTTATCAATTGATTATAGACCAATTTATTATACTGCATCCATGTGTATAGGCTGCAAGTACATTGAAATTAAATAACTGATATTGATTAGGGGGGAAATCAGATTGTACATGCTGTTGAAACTAACACAACAACAACATAGAAATGGGAGATATCTTTTAGCTCATTGGTTAGAGGACAACCTGCAGAAGACAGTCAGCTACATTTTGAGTTTATGGGTCCCCAACACTAAGAGAAATGCAACACTTATTTGTCATCACTTATATCGCGAGAGAGGGGGGACATCCTGTCAAAACTAACAGCTCAAAAACCACACAGAATCTGTGAATAATGTGTTCATCACTGGTTCGAGGACAATTTCTAGAAAACAGCTCGCTACATTTAAATGCAGTATTTTGATTCAAGTTGGTCACCAACGTGGTAAGTGTAACACAACTCTTTTTGTTACATCATATAAATAGTACTCATTCAATTCAGAGCCTGGATTTTTCCCGAGGCTAATATCCATATCATGCTGAACTCAATAGAACAGGAGACAAACGTTTAGGGTTCGACATTGTGACATCATTAAAATACTCCTTCTACAATGCCAAAACATTCTACATTATTTCATTGATATCATGAAACAACTCCATGTATTTTCTGACGTTTGATCAGATATCTTTTATCAGAGTATCTCTTCCCACATTGATCACAGCTATAAGGTTTCTCTCCTGTGTGAATTTTCTGGCGTACTTTTAGTGAATCTGAACATGAGTAACTCTTCCCACAGTAAAATTAGTGGTTAAATTCCTCTCCTGTGTGTACTCGCTGGTGTATTTTAAGTTCTGATGAAGATTTGCAACATTTCCCACAGTCAGAGCAGCAGTGAGATTTCTTTCCTGTGGGTTTCCGCATGTGCTTCTTGAGGTGTTCTGATGTGGGGAGAATCTTTTTTGCCTCGTCAGTATCATGATGTTGTCGAGGCTCCCCAGAGGATCCATGATAGTCCCGTCTCTCTCCTGTGTGAATCAACGCAGACAGATGATTAAAGGCCCACGACAACAGAAATCCACTGTACAAAATTATGCCAACAGAGTAGCCATGGATGCACAACAATTGACGTCTGTAATGAATGTTAAAATTATTTGACAATGGTCTTAAAATGAGAAAGAATAGTTATATTTCGTCTTAAGAGAGTCAAGTGAGAAAGTCCTATTTTGTCTTGTTTTCACATTAGTAGTAACATCGATGATTGTAGGCTAGAAGAAAGTTATTACAGTTGCAGAAACACTAAGCAGTGTGCCAGATGACTTTTAGTCTCCAATATAGGCCCCTTTCTGTGTTTAATAAAATTGCGGTATGAGGGCGATGCACACACAATCTGGTTGCAGAAACTCCTCCATGCTAATGAGGAAACCAACTAGTTATGGATGTAGTATATCTGCATGGAGCAAAAATGGTAAGTGAATATTTTAGTTTTTCCACAATGTATTCTGAATCTCACAGCGCACTATCAGCGCAAGATAAGGATGCTACTCAAGAAACTCACATTAAGCTCTGTGTCTATTCACTAATTCACCACCGTGGGGGAAAACTCAGGGGAGTTCTCATAGGCTGACAGCAAAAATAGCCTCCATTTCCAGGTTGCTTACATTACTTTGGATTATAATTGTAAGGCTTGTTTGAATGTCCTGTGTGTTATTGTTGCAAATCAACTACTTTATACTTAATATAAGTGACAAACAAATTGGCCCATAACTTCACCTAACAACAACATAAACGACAGTATCGATTTGTGTGTTGCCTATAAAGTTAAGGTGACTATCGGTTAGAACCATTGGATTTAGCAAACTAAAATGATTTAGGATCTGTGCCCATGAAAACTGTTTTCCCAGCGTAACATAAGGAGACACTAAACTGTATGTAGTTCGAGTGCATTTCAGAATACAAAACTGTACAAAAGCAAGAGACAGTATTTAAAGTTGAAGTTCCATCATATGACAAGCTTAATTTTATGACTATAACTACTGTTGCCTGAAGGAGGGAAACTAGGTACAACATTCTATTAAATCCACACATTATGACTATAACTACTGTTCCCTGAAGGAGGGAAACTAGGTACAACATTCTATTAAATCCACACATTATGACTATAACTACTGTTCCCTGAAGGAGGGAAACTAGGTACAACATTCTATTAAATCCACACTTTATGACTATAACTACTGTTGCCTGAAGGAGGGAAACTAGGTACAACATTCTATTAAATCCACACATTATGACTATAACTACTGTTCCCTGAAGGAGGGAAACTAGGTACAACATACTATTAAATCCGCGCCTCGCTGGAAGCGCCTCCTCCCACAGGTGATGAGCGTGAGGCTCAGATTTATTCCTTCAATTTAATACCACTCTTCACCGACCTAAGAAGGGGTGGGGCCAAATAGGTTCTGTACCTTGTTTCCCTCCTTCAGGGAACAGTAGTTATAGTCATAAAGTTACACTCCCTTTCAGTCGGTCAACTTCGTTACAACGTACTAACGGGGAAATAGAATCATTCCCCATGCCGACCCAAAAAGGATACTAAATGAAACAGCCCATGGCAGACAACCCAGACCTGACCTCGCAAGATGCGTCAGTTTTGTCAATTTATCATTGTCTTGTTTGAAACACTCCTATCAATGTTGAGTAAGGACGCACACCTGATTACCCATATAGAAGTAGAACTGGTCTACCTGTCCTGCGCACAAATGTAGGCCTATAAATGTGCCCATTTGGGATTGTCTTAATGCACCACCACTAATGAGTTGTGGAGCTTCTCAAATAAATATTTTCTTCACCCCAAACAGCAAGTAAACAAAGTCTAATCGAAATCAATTGCGAATGACAATCGTTCCTCAAAGTAAAAAAAAAGTTCTCATTTTATCTGTCATAGTTGAAGTGTACCTATGATGACAATTACAGACCTCTCATCTTTTTAAGTGGGAGAACTTGCACAATTGGTGACTGACTAAATACTTTTTTGTTCCACTGTATGTTTCGCCTTTAATGTAATGGCATGGGGGGGGGGGGAGGGGGCTGAATATTATACATGACTTATCAACAGCTCTAATAATTTGACCCCCACAGAAAATATTCACTGACAATTATAGAATATACTATATAGCCCCAAAATCAGTTTAAAACAATAATTGATGAGGTCGCTGGGTTTTGGGTTACGGTTGCTACAATAGCGTTCTCTATGAATTTGAGAGTGGTTACATTTCTCCAGCCCCCATCCCTCAGATGTTTACCAAACCAATTCTCAGGGCCCCATCAAGCCCAATCTATTGGCAGCCATTTTGTTGCTGCTTCAACCCTAGGTTGTCCCCTTAAAAAAATACACAAAAATCAATCTGCAGCTGAAACAACAAAGCTGTCATTCCACCACTGTTTTGGTAATAAGATGATGGGGCTGGAGAAATATTCTCATATTCATATACCTATGGAAGCAAGGACTGACTATCCATGATATCAACATTATAGTTTTAATCATGTTGACACTATACCGTGTTGATTGACATTGTTTCTAAACATTGGAGTAAAAAAAGCTTATTTGGGGTTCTGATGGGGTACAACAGTTGAAAGAATCAATGGCTATATATAGATAATTTAAAAGTCCAAAAATGTATGATAAATAATAAAACATTTACATATTGATGTGGCAATGGCATATTTCCCGTTTAACACCACACATCAGTTCAACAACTGCAGAGTTTGTGCCTCTGTATTTAAGACCTGGGATCGTTCATCGTTAGAATTGTTGGAAGCGTTAAGATGCGTTTGGGAAACCGGGCCCAGATCTCCAGTTTCCTCCTCTTCTTCCTCCTTTGTTGATGTAACAGTCATCTCTCCCTCCTCCTCTTTCTCTGTAAAGTCTTTCTCTTCTTCTTTCACTGTAACAGCCTCACCCTCTACTTGTTTTTGTATTGTAACATCCCTCTCTTCCTCCCCTTTCACATCTTTAGCAGGAGGCATTAAAAGCTGCCAGCAATATACAGTGCATCCGTAAAGTATTCAGACCCATTGTATATGTATATAATGAACAGACTAGGTCTATACTGCTCCTACATGGTGTAACAATACATCATATAGATGTATATAATGAACAGACTAGGTCTATACGGCTCCTACATGGTGTAACAATGCATCATGTTGATGTCCACTACCGTTCAAAAGTCTGGGGTCACACAAAACACATTATTTGTAAACAGTGTGCTGGCCTTTTTGTTCTTTAACAAAGCTTTTGTAAACAGTGTTTTTGCATGTAGCAATTCAACCAACCATGAAGACCTGATTCATGCAGTCTCTGAACAGTTGGTGTTGAGATGTGTCTGTTACTCTGTGAAGCATTTATTTGGGCTGCAATCTGAGGTGCAGTATCTTGAACGTATCTTCTGCAGCAGAGGTATCTCTGGGTCTTCCTTTCCTGTGGCAATCCTCATGAGAACCACCCATACCTTGTCACAACACAGCTGATTGGCTCAAATGCATTAAGAAGGAAAGAAATTCCACATATTAACATTTCACTAGGCACACCTGTTAATTGAAATTAATTCCAGGTAACTATCTCATGAAGCTGGTTGATAGAATGCCAAGAGTGTGCAAAGCTGACATCAAGACAAATTGTGAATACTTTGAAGAATCTCAAATATAAAATGTATTTTATTTAACCCTTTTTTGTTTACTACATGATTCAATATGTGTTATTCCATAGTTTTGATATCTTCACTATTATTCTACAATGTAGAAAATAGTAAAATAAAAACCTTGAATAAGCAGGTGTGTCCAAACTTTTGACTGGTACTGTATGTACATGAAATATTTCAGTTGTTGTTTTTGTTACATTTGAAAAACCTGTTTTTGCGTTGTCATTATGGGGTATTTCTGTAGAAGGGTAGCCTAGTGTTTAGAGTGTTGGACTAGTAACCGAAAGGTTGCAAGTTCAAATCCCCGAGCTGACAAGGTACAAATTTGCCGTTCTACCCCTGAACAGGCAGTTAACCCACTGTTCCTAGGCAGTCATTGAAAATAAGAATTTGTTCTTAACTGACTTGCCTAGTTAAATAAAGGTAAAATAAAAACATATGGGGTATTGAGGGGAAACATTGATTTAATCCATTTTAGAATAACATAACAAAATGTGTAAAAAGTCTGAATACTTTCTGAATGCACTTATATATATAGGTGCAGTACTTAGTGACATCACTTCCCGAAACAGGAGGTACAAATATATAACATAGTTTCACAATATCAACATTCAATGTATCAAAAATATATGAGCAAGCTGGAAGTGGAAACGCCAGCCCAGCCACAATCCTAGAGGTTCACTGATGATCAACCTCCTCCTTCACATCTGACTCCTGATGATCAACCTCCTCCTACACATCTGACTCCTGATGATCAACCTCCTCCTACACATCTGACTCCTGATGATCAACCTCCTCCTACACATCTGACTCCTGATGATCAACCTCCTCCTACACATCTGACTCCTGATGATCAACCTCCTCCTTCACATCTGACTCCTGATGATCAACCTCCTCCTTCACATCTGACTCCAGTGATCATCATCGAATAGGACATCATCACCACCACCGCCCACAAATAATTATGAATAATTCATTGTCATTCATGTTATCAATGGATTTACATTCACAGGTGCACAGGGAGAAACTTTTGTTTTTTACTTAGTCGATCCTAGACTGTAGAAAAACTTTTGGAAGTCTTTATCAAAGTCCGTGGCCTGTGATGTTGGGACAGATTATAGTCCCTACTGCAGAGTAACGTCTTAGTAGAAAACTAACAATGACTCAATAATCCATGCTTTCTGGGAATGTTATAACGTCCAGAAGTTATGAGCGGAGTTAGAAAGTTGGCTTTCAGAAGGAGTACATTGTAAATGTACTTTTAATCCATCTGTCTGCATATTTCAAGACATGGCATATGGGGGTGCAGTGAGATCCCAGATGGTTCTCTTCAATCATCTTAAATACTTTACTTAAACCTGGAAGTCAACCTATCCTCCGTTGTTAACGCAATAGAAAGGTAAAACACTTTATTATCTTAAAATATAAAGTGCTGGGAGACGGAGAGAGATAAAATGGTGTAGTTTGAGACCATGTGGTGGAGAGTGACACAGGAAATGGAGATAAGCTCTAGTGGTTCTGGGCAGGTGTGATGTAGTTAATGGAGATGGGGGTGGGTTCTAGTGGTTCTGGGCAGGTGTGATGTAGTTAATGGAGATGGGGGGGGGGGGGGGGTTCTAGTGGATCTGGGCAGGTGTGATGTAGTTAATGGAGATGGGAGGGGGTTCTAGTGGGTCTGGGCAGGTGTGATTTAGTTCATGTTTGTATGGTGGTGTCATTTGTATATGTATGTTTTGTTTATAAAATGTCAAATGAAATATATGTTAAGTCCCAATGCAAAGTCACACCTTATTACATAAAAGCAATCAGAATTCCAAAGAATGCCAAAGTCAGGTGTGATGTAATATGGAGAACCAGCCTATTCCCCTATGATGTAAACTACAACAGAAATAACTTAAATTGTATGACATCAAATCCATGCTGCATTGTGGGTAAATTGTGACTGGCTGACTGATTTATAAATAATAATGAGTAGTTATTTATGATGCAAGGTGATTTGTAGATCAGTCAGTCGGCAATCGCCTGCATTGTCGAACAAGCCCAATACCAAGTTACCACAGCAAGAAGGCACCAGAGCCTACCGTGCTAATGGGTTCCCACTAGATAACACAATGAGACAAGCTTGAGCTAGCTACCGAGCTAGCATACAAGCTCTGTAGCACAGAGTTGATCATCCATATGACGTTGAGAAATAATGCATTGTGGGTAGTTTAGAAGATATCCAGAAATAAGTTAAGAAATATGTAACAACGCAAAAACATAACTGTTTGTCCTCATAGGTAACCAGATCGTGACTACAACTAAGTTACAAAGTCTTTAACCACACTGTGTTGTTACACTGGTGAGTAAAAACTCATGCTTCCAACACTAACTTTTTGTCTGAAAATTAGATATACAAGATGTTTTACTCAACTGAGTTACCCACTCCAGTCAGAAGATGGCAGTGTGGGAATTTAAGGTTAAATTCCACTGTGACGTCTAATCTTGTGGACGGAACGCTTTTTCAACAGCAGCAACAGTTTGTCAGACACCTCGATAGCTTGCTAGACAACATAGATGAACCAATAAAGCTCTTTAGACGCTTTAGTGTATATTAGCCACTGTGTTTTAAACCCACTTCTGTCTACTAGTTAGTTATCCGATTTAATTTATTTTTTTACGGTGTTGTTGTTATTAGTCAGCTAGTGGGCTGGTTAAGTTAGCATTAGCCTAGCTAACATCCCCAACCATGCGGTCACTAAGCTACTCTCCTCCTGCTAAAGAACAGGAGGATATCACAGTAAAACCAGAAGTAGAGGGTGAGGCCGTTACTATGAAAGAAGAGGAAGACGCGTTCAGAGTGAAAGAGGAGGAGTATGTTACTGTAAAAGGAGAGGAGGAAGAGAAAGAGTAGGATGAAGTTTATGGAGTGAAAGAGGACGACGGAGAGGTGACTGTCATCCAAAAAAGAGGAGGAAGAAGAGGAGGAAACTGGATATCTGGGCCCGGTTTCCCAAACCCATCTTAAGGCCTCCAATGGTTATAACGATGAATTTAGCCGTAAGATGGTTTTGAGAAACCGTTCCCTGATTAACACTCGTAAGTACTGTCTTAAAAACAGAGGCACAGACTCTGCAGACGTTGAACTGATGCTTGGTGTTAAAGCGGAAATCTGCAATTGCTACATACATAGTGACTTTTAAATTATTTTTTATATAGCCATTGATTCTTGAAGAATATAACACATGCCTCATGAGCTTAGTTCAACTGTTGTACACCATCAGAACCCCAAATAAGCATTTTTACTCTGTTTAGAAACAATGTAAACCAACACTGTTTAGCCTCAACATGGTTAAAAATATAATGTTGATTTAATGGATGGTAAGTCCCTGCATCCATAGGTCTGTCTGTAGTTACATTTCTCCAACCCCATCATCATCTTATTACCAAAACAGTGGTGGAATGACAGATTTGTTATTGTTTGAACTGCAGATTGCTGGTTTGTGTGTTTAAAAAAAACTGCAACAAAATGGCTGCCCAGATGCTTGTTTTGGTAAACAGTTGAGGGATGGGGGAAGGAGAAGTGTAACCACTCTCAAATTCATAGAGAAAGCTATTGTAGAAACCGTAACCCAACACCTTGCGACCTCGTCAAGAAGTTCAGACATCTTGGCATAACAGTTATATGGTGTTGGCTTGACAATCGCTGGACCCAGGTTTGAGTTCAGCTCAGGGCTTCCCCCTGAATTCACTACACTAAGAATACAAAGACTGGCCATTCATGAGGTCAAAATTATTGTTTTAAACAGATTGAGGCTATATAGTATATTCTATAACTGCCAGTGAATATTTCCTGTGTGGGCAAATTATTAGAGCTGTTGTTAAGTCGTATAATATTCAGCCACATTTTTTTCACGCCCTTACTTTAAAGGCAAGACACACCTCTTTGTTTTACACCCTTCTCAAAGTTGGTGCGTTGACGGATTTGTAAAAAATGGTTTGTCATGAAGCACTATTTCTGAAATTATTTAAATTTAACTTTTATTTAACTAGGCAAGTCAGTTAAGAACAAATTCTTATTTACAATGATACAGCCTGGATTTGAACCAGGGTGTCTGTAGTGACACCTCAAGCACTGAGATGTGTCTGCTGCGCCACTCGGGAGCCCCAGAATTATGTTCCAGTGCTGTCCCCAACTAAAATAAATCTTGGTCAACCAAGAGTCATCTGTTCTTTCTACCAATCGCCCCATGTGTTTTTATCAAATCTATATGTACTGAACTTGTCTGATGCTTTAAGCACGCGGTTTGATTAAATAAATAAGACACAAAAATTACTAGAGGCAGCCAGTCATCACTATAACCTGACCAGAGGGAGTCATCACTATAAATTGACCAGAGGGAGCCAGTCATCACTATAACCTGACCAGAGGGAGCCAGTCATCACTATAACCTGACCAGAGGGAGCCAGTCATCACTATAACCTGACCAGAGGGAGCAGGCCTTTCTAATCGACCTGGCCCGGGTATCCTGGAAGGACATTGACCTCATCCCGTCAGTTGAGGATGCATGGTCATTCTTTAAAAGTAACTTCCTCACCATTTTAGATAAGCATGCTCCGTTCAAAAAATGCAGAACCAAGAACAGATACAGCCCTTGGTTCACTCCAGACCTGACTGCCCTCGACCAGCACAAAAACATCCTGTGGCGGACTGCAATAGCATCGAATAGCCCCCGTGATATGCAACTGTTCAGGGAAGTCAGAAACCAATACACGCAGTCAGTCAGGAAAGCTAAGGCCAGCTTCTTCAGGCAGAAGTTTGCATCCTGTAGCTCCAACTCCAAAAAGTTCTGGGACACTGTGAAGTCCATGGAGAACAAGAGCACCTCCTCCCAGCTGCCCACTGCACTGAGGCTAGGAAACACGGTCTCCACCGATAAATCCATGATTATCGAAAACTTCAATAAGCACTTCTCAACGGCTGGCCATGCCTTCCGCCTGGCTACTCCAACCTCGGCCAACAGCTCCGCCCACCCCCGTAGCTCCTCACCCAAGCCTCTCCAGGTTCTCCTTTACCCAAATCCAGATAGCAGATGTTCTGAAAGAGCTGCAAAACCTGGACCCGTACAAATCAGCTGGGCTTGACAATCTGGACCCGCTATTTCTGAAACTATCTGCCGCCATTGTCGCAACCCCTATTACCAGCCTGTCCAACCTCTCTTTCATATCGTCTGAGATCCCCAAGGATTGAAAGCTGCCGCAGTCATCCCCTCTTCAAAGGGGGAGACACCCTGGACCCAAACTGTTACAGACCTATATCCATCCTGCACTGCCTATCTAAGGTCTTCGAAAGCCAAGTCAACAAACAGGTCACTGACCATCTCGAATCCCACCGTACCTTCTCCGCTGTGCAATCTGGTTTCCGAGCCGGTCACGGGTGCACCTCAGCCACACTCAAGGTACTAAACGATATCATAACCGCCATCGATAAAAGACAGTACTGTGCAGCCGTCTTCATCGACCTCGCCAAGGCTTTCGACTCTGTCAATCACCATATTCTTATCGGCAGACTCAACAGCCTCGGTTTTTCGGATGACTGCCTTGCCTGGTTCACCAATTACTTTGCAGACAGAGTTCAGTGTGTCAAATCGGAGGGCATGCTGTCCGGTCCTCTGGCAGTCTCTATGGGGGTGCCACAGGGTTCAATTCTCGGGCCGACTCTTTTCTCTGTGTATATCAATGATGTTGCTCTTGCTGCGGGCGATTCCCTGATCCACCTCTACGCAGACGACACCATTCTATATACTTTCGGCCCATCATTGGACACTGTGCTATCTAACCTCCAAACAAGCTTCAATGCCATACAGCACTCCTTACATGGCCTCCAACTGCTCTTAAACGCGAGTAAAACCAAATGCATGCTTTTCAACCGATCGCTGCCTGCACCCGCATGCCCGACTAGCATCACCACCCTGGATGGTTCTGACCTTGAATATGTGGACATCTATAAGTACCTAGGTGTCTGGCTAGACTGCAAACTCTCCTTCCAGACCCACATCAAACATCTCCAATCGAAAATCAAATCAAGAGTCGGCTTTCTATTCCGCAACAAAGCCTCCTTCACTCACGCTGCCAAGCTTACCCTAGTAAAACTGACTATCCTACCGATCCTCGACTTCGGCGATGTCATCTACAAAATGGCTTCCAACACTCTACTCAGCAAACTGGATGCAGTCTATCACAGTGCCATCCGTTTTGTCACTAAAGCACCTTATACCACCCACCACTGCGACTTGTATGCTCTAGTCGGCTGGCCCTCACTACATATTCGTCGCCAGACCCACTGGCTCCAGGTCATCTACAAGTCCATGCTAGGTAAAGCTCCGCCTTATCTCAGTTCACTGGTCACGATGGCAACACCCATCCATAGCACGCGCTCCAGCAGGTGTATCTCACTGATCATCCCTAAAGCCAACACATCATTTGGCCGCCTTTCGTTCCAGTACTCTGCTGCCTGTGACTGGAACGAATTGCAAAAATCGCTGAAGTTGGAGACTTTTATCTCCCTCACCAACTTCAAACATCAGCTATCTGAGCAGCTAACCGATCGCTGCAGCTGTACATAGTCTATAGGAAAATAGCCCACCCATTTTCACCTACATCATTCCCATACTGTTTTTTATACTGTTTTTATTTATTTATTTTTCTGTTCTTTTGCACACCAATATCTCTACCTGTACATGACCATCTGATCATTTATCACTCCAGTGTTAATCTGCAAAACTGTATTATTCGCCTACCTCCTCATGCCTTTTGCACACATTGTATATAGACTGCCCATTTTTTTCTACTGTGTTATTGACTTGTTAATTGTTTATTCCATGTGTAACTCTGTGTTGTCTGTTCACACTGCTATGCTTTATCTTGGCCAGGTCGCAGTTGCAAATGAGAACTTGTTCTCAACTAGCCTACCTGGTTTAAAAAAAATCAATATAACCTCACTAGAGGGAGCAGGTCATCACTATAACCTGACCAGCGGGAGCCAGTCGTGAATATGACCTGGCTAGAGGGAGCCGGTCGTGAATATGACCTGGCTAGAGGGAGCCGGTCGTGAATATGACCTGGCTAGAGGGAGCCGGTCGTGAATATGACCTGGCTAGAGGGAGCCGGTCGTGAATATGACCTGGCTAGAGGGAGCCCCCCCCGCTGCTGGACTTTGTAAATTCTGCCCTTCTGCTCCTGTTTTCAGTAATAAATTAATACACTACAGATAGATCGACTAATAGACTAGCAATAGACTACACACCAGCAGTCGGCATCTTTTTCCATTGGGATTTGCCAATTTATCAGACCATTTCTACCAATCTGTGTGCCAGTTATGTTTTTCATATGTACATTTTCGTGGAAGAGTTTTATTTAATTTATAATAGTATCTCAAAATGATTGTCTGTGATTAAACTACATTCTATCTAAATGAAAATTAGTAACTTTTAATTTCATTGCCAACCATGTAAAAAAAATGCCTACATAAAGCCAACAAATAAAAACATTGCATTCTGCAGGTAGAAAATATCCTTATAAAAATAAATATCCTAGAAATCACATTGGCTGCACATGGCCTGTCTACAACAAGCTTGAAACATTGTATCAACTATCAACTGTGTCGGAGAAACTCGGATAGCAAGCTAGCGACATTTTATAAAATATTCTGGGCCCTCAGTTTCCTGCTCCAGTGAGTGCTGGACAGACACAGCTGTCGGCTATTTGTGCAAACGATAAGTAATCAGGTATTTTATGACATTTCCACTGGATCAGAGCATTACATTTTTCCATTTTATGCTGAGTGGTAATCAAAAGGGTGAGAGATGGAAATATTTTATGAAAATACTTTGAGAAACTATTGTAATTCGCAATTGATTTTGATTAGACTTTGTTTACTTGCTTTTTGGAGGTGAATAAAAATGTATTTGATTAGCTCCACCACTCATTAGTGGTGCAGTGTTAAGACAATCAGAAATACTATCAGACATTCCCAAATGGGCACATTTATAGGCCTAAAATTGTGTGCAGGCCAGGTAGACTAGTCCTACTTCTATATGAGTAATCAGGTGTGCGTCCTTACTCAACATTGACAGGAGTGTTTCAAACAAAGACAATGAATAAATTGACAAAACTGAGGCATCTTGTTGGGTCAGGTCTGGGTGGTCTGCCAGGGGAGGTTTAATTTAGTATCCATTTCTTGATCCTGGTACTGGGTATAATGTGTGTGAATGTGGTCAAGAGTAGAACAATGACTGTCTGTTCCTTGGTACAAATGAATCAGACTGGCTAGAATGCTTATCTACACGAGAAAACCTTGACTTGTAAATTATATTAAATTGGTAGGGAGACGGATGTGGGAAGGCTTGAGATACAGCCTTTGTACTGGAACGGAGATGGCATGGTTTGGAGCGAGTGGTCGCATCGGCGCTTCGCTCCCGCAGGTAGTATAACTTTTTACATTTCATTATATTTCATTATAGCACAACGGCTTGATTTGTCTAATCTTAGCAATTTCTTCTCAGCTAGCTACATAGCCGTCTTTGTATCAAAGATAATTGCGTAATTATCGTATTTCGCCGTCCTAACGTAGTCTTCACTAGCCAGCTAGCTAACGTCCACTGATTAGCTGCACTGGGAAAACTATTACACTCAACTGAACGACTTGATCAGTGTAGTGTTAGCTAGCTACATAGCTGTCTTTGCTGTCTTCGTATCTTCGTTCCAAGATAATAGTGTTGTTTAGGTTTAGAGTGTGTAGTCTTAGAGTGATTATCTTAATTTACCGAGGTTAGCTAGCCAGCTATTTGTCGTCCTTAACGTAGGAGACTCTGCTAGCTAGCCAACAGCTAGCCAACGTCTTCTGAATAGAACTCAACAACCCGGTCGCATTCACAGGTAGTATCACATTTTCACTTCATTTCATTACAGTACAATGGTTTGATTTGTTTGATCGTAGCTAGCTACATAGCTAGCTACATAGCCGTCTTTGTATCGAAGATAATTGTGTAGTCTAGAGCGATTTTCTAGGTTAGCTAGCCAGCTATTGTCGTTCTTTTAACGCAACGTAACATAAACAACACTACTAGCTAGCCAGCTAGCCCCCGAATAGCAGCACTGTAGAAACTATTACACTCAACGGAACGACTTGATTAGTGTAGTGTCAACAACGCACCCACTGCCAGCTAGCCTACTTCAGCAGTACTGTATCATTTTAATCATTTTAGTCAATAAGATTCTTGCTACGTAGCTTAACTTTCTGAACATTCGGGACGTGTAGTCCACTTGTCATTCCAATCTCCTTTGCATTAGCGTAGCCTCTTCTGTAGCCTGTTAACTATGTGTCTGTTTATCCCTGTTCTCTCCTCTCTGTACAGACCATACAAACGCTCCACACCGCGTGGCCGCGGCCACCCTAATCTGGTGGTCCCAGCGCGCACGACCCACGTGGAGTTCCAGGTCTCCGGTAGCCTCTGGAATTGCCGATCTGCGGTCAACAAGGCAGAGTTCATCTCAGCCCATGCCTCCCTCCAGTCCCTCGACTTCTTGGCACTAACGGAAACATGGATCACCACAGACAACACTGCTACTCCTACTGCTCTCTCTTCGTCCGCCCACGTGTTCTCGCACACCCCGAGAGCTTCTGGTCAGCGGGGTGGTGGCACCGGGATCCTCATCTCTCCCAAGTGGTCATTCTCTCTTTCTCCCCTTACCCATCTGTCTATCGCCTCCTTTGAATTCCATGCTGTCACAGTTACCAGCCCTTTCAAGCTTAACATCCTTATCATTTATCGCCCTCCAGGTTCCCTCGGAGAGTTCATCAATGAGCTTGATGCCTTGATAAGCTCCTTTCCTGAGGACGGCTCACCTCTCACAGTTCTGGGCGACTTTAACCTCCCCACGTCTACCTTTGACTCATTCCTCTCTGCCTCCTTCTTTCCACTCCTCTCCTCTTTTGACCTCACCCTCTCACCTTCCCCCTACTCACAAGGCAGGCAATACGCTCGACCTCATCTTTACTAGATGCTGTTCTTCCACTAACCTCATTGCAACTCCCTCCAAGTCTCCGACCACTACCTTGTATCCTTTTCCTCTCGCTCTCATCCAACACCTCCCACACTGCCCCTACTCGGATGGTATCGCGCCGTCCCAACCTTCGCTCTCTCTCCCCCGCTACTCTCTCCTCTTCCATCCTATCATCTCTTCCCTCCGCTCAAACCTTCTCCAACCTATCTCCTGATTCTGCCTCCTCAACCCTCCTCTCCTCCCTCTCTGCATCCTTTGACTCTCTATGTCCCCTATCCTCCAGGCCGGCTCAGTCCTCCCCTCCCGCTCCGTGGCTCGATGACTCATTGCGAGCTCACAGAACAGGGCTCCGGGCAGCCGAGCGGAAATGGAGGAAAACTCGCCTCCCTGCGGACCTGGCATCCTTTCACTCCCTCCTCTCTACATTTTCCTCCTCCGTCTCTGCTGCTAAAGCCACTTTCTACCACGCTAAATTCCAAGCATCTGCCTCTAACCCTAGGAAGCTCTTTGCCACCTTCTCCCTCCTGAATCCTCCTCCTCCTCCCTCTCTGCAGACGACTTCGTCAACCATTTTGAAAAGAAGGTCGACGACATCCGATCCTCGTTTGCTAAGTCAAACGACACCGCTGGTTCTGCTCACACTGCCCTACCCTGTGCTCTGACCTCTTTCTCCCCTCTCTCTCCAGATGAAATCTCGCGTCTTGTGACGGCCGGCCACCCAACAACCTGCCCGCTTGACCCTATCCCCTCCCCTCTTCTCCAGACCATTTCCGGAGACCTTCTCCCTTACCTCACCTCGCTCATCAACTCATCACTGACCGCTGGCTACGTCCCTTCCGTCTTCAAGAGAGCGAGAGTTGCACCCCTTCTGAAAAAACCTACACTCGATCCCTCCGATGTCAACAATTACAGACCAGTATCCCTTCTTTCTTTTCTCTCCAAAACTCTTGAATGTGCCGTCCTTGGCCAGCTCTCCCGCTATCTCTCTCTGAATGACCTTCTTGATCCAAATCAGTCAGGTTTCAAGACTAGTCATTCAACTGAGACTGCTCTCCTCTGTATCACGGAGGCGCTCCACACTGCTAAAGCTAACTCTCTCTCCTCTGCTCTCATCCTTCTAGATCTATCGGCTGCCTTCGATACTGTGAACCATCAGATCCTCCTCTCCACCCTCTCCGAGTTGGGCATCTCCGGCGCGGCCCACGCTTGGATTGCGTCCTACCTGACAGGTCGCTCCTACCAGGTGGCGTGGCGAGAATCTGTCTCCTCACCACGCGCTCTCACCACTGGTGTCCCCCAGGGCTCTGTTCTAGGCCCTCTCCTATTCTCGCTATACACCAAGTCACTTGGCTCTGTCATAACCTCACATGGTCTCTCCTATCATTGCTATGCAGACGACACACAATTAATCTTCTCCTTTCCCCCTTCTGATGACCAGGTGGCGAATCGCATCTCTGCATGTCTGGCAGACATATCAGTGTGGATGACGGATCACCACCTCAAGCTGAACCTCGGCAAGACGGAGCTGCTCTTCCTCCCGGGGAAGGACTGCCCGTTCCATGATCTCGCCATCACGGTTGACAACTCCATTGTGTCCTCCTCCCAGAGCGCTAAGAACCTTGGTGTGATCCTGGACAACACCCTGTTGTTCTCAACCAACATCAAGGCAGTGGCCCGTTCCTGTAGGTTCATGCTCTACAACATCCGCAGAGTACGACCCTGCCTCACACAGGAAGCAGCGCAGGTCCTAATCCAGGCACTTGTCATCTCCCGTCTGGATTACTGCAACTCGCTGTTGGCTGGGCTCCCTGCCTGTGCCATTAAACCCCTTCAACTCATCCAGAACGCCACAGCCCGTCTGGTGTTCAACCTTCCCAAGTTCTCTCACGTCACCCCGCTCCTCCGTTCTCTCCACTGGCTTCCAGTTGAAGCTCGCATCCGCTACAAGACCATGGTGCTTGCCTACGGAGCTGTGAGGGGAACGGCACCTCAGTACCTCCAGGCTCTGATCAGGCCCTACACCCAAACAAGGGCACTACGTTCATCCACCTCTGGCCTGCTCGCCTCCCTACCACTGAGGAAGTACAGCTCCCGCTCAGCCCAGTCAAAACGGTTCGCTGCTCTGGCCCCCCAATGGTGGAACAAACTCCCTCACGACGCCAGGACAGCGGAGTCAATCACCACCTTGCGGAGACACCTGAAACCCCACCTCTTTAAGGAATACCTAGGATAGGATAAGGATTCCCCCCCCTTTAAGATTTAGATGCACTATTGTAAAGTGACTGTTCCACTGGATGTCATAAGGTGAATGCACCAATTTGTAAGTCGCTCTGGATAAGAGCGTCTGCTAAATGACTTAAATGTAAATGTAAATGCATGGGGTGGTGTTGGAACTAATGACGTCATTTTCAGTTTATAACCTGTGGTAACCTGTATCGTGGCAGTACTCTTGAATAAAGGCTGCTATTTGACTTTAAGACCGGGCTCTGTCCATTCCTATATTTATTTTAATTTTACCTTTATTTAACTAGGCAAGTCAGTTAAGAACAAATTCTTATTTTCAATGATGGCCTAGGAACAATGGGTTAACTTCCTGTTCAGGGGCAGAACGACAGATTTGTACCTTGTCAGCTCGGGGGTTTGGACTAGCCACCTTCCAGTTACTAGTCCAACGCTCTAACCACTAAGCTACCCTGCTGCCCCAATAAAAATAAGGGTCTTACAAATTCTTATGAATTGACAGAGTGTTTAATTTTATTTGGGTATTAGAACAGAGGAATAAAATTCCTTAAATAATTGGTCCTTCGAAGCCGGATCTAAATATCCGACCTTGCCGTCTGGAGGTCGTACGCCGGAAAAATCGTGCACGTTATTAAAGACCTGGCCCCTGAATGGAGGTTAAAAACAGGCCGGTATACACTACAGACGGCAGGTATGGTGACTAGATCCAACGAACAATGCTTTTCCCAGTTGGCGGCAAGGTTAGTAGCCTATATTCTCGATTCTGTGGAATTTGAGTTCTTTGATTGATGTTCTAAAATTTTCAGAATTCATCAATAATGGGACCTTTGCTATTCCCACAGGGTTTTGTATGACCAACATACACTGGGTTTTGTATAACCGATATACACTGAGCAGGTTCAAAAATAACCTACCGTAAATAAACTAAACTTAATCATGAGAGGTATATTCGCCTGAGATTAAGACGGGATATTAAATAGGTGCTGGGGGATAGGACGGTGATCTTGTACAAATACTAGGCGTGGGGAGACAGGAATGGAATGCTCAAGATAACTGGAATGGTCATTTGAATTGTGGCAGTATTGATCATCGTTCCGATTCAACAAATACTACTGAAATATCCAAATAAGGAGGAGAGGGAACCAAAATCTAAAGGAATGGGATAAAAGCCAAATCTATAGACGAGGTTCCATGCGAGAGGGAAGCCTGAGAAATAGTGGCGTGAGATAACGATTATTAGCGTTCTTTTAAAGCCCTCTGACACAACCGGAAAATAAGATATTAACTAGGGATTTACAACCCCTGGGCTTATAGTTGTAAGGTAAGACCTAATATCTGATTCAACAGTCAAAGCTATTGATAAGATTTCCATAAAGGAGACACACATAGTCAGACAGAAAAGGAACTAAAGTAACTAAGTAACGGTAAATTGCAAATTTATAGAAATACACGCACATAGAATGTAAAATTAAATATAGAAAGGCATAGATAAGTGATTAAATACCATAGCTAAGTAACGGTAAGGATGTTTAGAAATTCCTCAAAGGAAGTGTCGTAACTAACGGGAGATTACTGTTATAGGAGAACAAAGAGAATGGAAGGGAGGCGTCCAAAATCTGACTCAGACAAAGCCCCGAATGGAAGCTGATATTACTAATATAGTCAGGAAGGGTTTTAAATTAGGATTATTCTGGGAATTCTCGGTGTCGAAGTTTTGCGACTACAGACAATTATAATAATATAATTATTGGCGGGGAAACACAATCATTTTAATAGCGGGACACCAAGGTACGTATTTCAGCTTTGAAACCGATGGACTAAAATTGATTTTATACTGTAATTCGTCTATTTGCATATTTTGTCTGAAAAATACGGCCACCAGTGTTTGTATAAAATATGAACTGAAACATTAATATGTGTTTTAGATTGAATCGAAAAAAATAAGTCATTAAAAATAATGGCGAGACAATTTCGATGTAATACGCCATTTTGCCCAAAATGATCTGCTGGAATAATGTATTGAGATGGGAGTCATATTTTAATAAATGTATTATAGAAGAGAAAGTCACCTAAGGTTCACGAAAGCAGGAATGCCAGATAATGACAGTTGCATTGACTTGCACAATTTATATCCACAGGTTCCTCCCTTTACAGTGACCGGAGGAGATTATTACCGTTTGGCCCGGTACAGTACTCTTGGGAAATGATGTCAGGGTGAGGTTACCGACAGATTGGACAGGATTATGCTCCCTTGTACATTTGGGAATGCCTTTCACTCATTCAACACTGAGACATGAAGTTTAGCCAAATGGGAAAAAATAGCTAATCCATCCGGGTCTCTTGATGACAAAGTATACATTGATAACATTGGGGTTCCACGGGGGTGCCAGCTGAGTTCAAAGCAAGAAATCAGATCCTAGCAGGATTAGAGTTAAGCATTTCCGGGTGGTCTACTCTCAATAAGAAGGTGGACTGGATTAATTATATTTATTATAATCAACAGCGCTATAACAAATATATCAACAGCGCTATAACAATTATAACAGAAATGCTATTAAAGGTTTTGCAGAACAGACTGAAGCAACCAGCTTTTGTACTGGAACGGAGATGGCACTGGGTGGTGTTGGAACTAATTACGTCATTTTCAGTTTATAACCTGTGGTAACCTGTATCGTGGCAGTCATCTCTTGAATAAAGGCTGATATTTGACTTTAAGACCGGGCTCTGTCCATTCCTATAAAATAAGAGTCTTACAAATTCTTATGAATTGACAGTGTTTAATTTTAATTGGGTATTAGAACAGAGGAATAAAATTCCTTGAATACAACACCATTCTGTATACTTCTGGCCCTACGTTGGACACTGTGTTAATTAACCTCCAGACGAGCTTCAATTCCATACAACTCTCCTTCTGTGGCCTCCAACTGCTCTTAAACGCAAATAAAACTAAATGCATGCTATTTAACCGATTATTGCCCGCACCTGCCCGCCCATCCAGTATCACTACTCTGGACGGCTCTGACTTAGAATACGTGGATAACTACAAATACCTAGGTATCTGGATAGACTAAACTCTCCTTCCAGACTCACATTAAGCATCTCCAATCAAAAATGTTATCTAGAATCGGCTTCCTATTTCGCAACAAAGCTTCCTTCACTCATGCTGCCAAACATACACTCGTAAAACTGACCATCCTACCGATCCTTGACTTCGGTGATGTAATCTACAAAATAGCCTCCAACACTCTACTCAGCAAACTGGATGTAGTCTATCACAGTGCCATCCATTTTGTCACCAAAGCCCCATATACTACCCAACACTGCGACCTGTACGCTCTCGTTGGCTGGCCCTCGCTTCATACTCGTCGCCAAACCCACTGGCTACAGGTTATCTACAAGTCTCTGCTAGGTAAAGCCCCGCCCTATCTCAGCTCGCTGGTCACCATAGCAGCACCCACTCGTAGCACACGCTCCAGCAGGTATCTCTCACTGGTCACCCCTAAAGCCAATTCCTCCTTTGATCGCCTTTCCTCCCAGTTCTCTGCTGCCACTGACTGAAACTAACTGCAAAAATCACTGAAGCTGGAGATACCCATCTCCCTCACTAGCTTTAAGAACCAGCTGTCAGAGCAGCTCACAGATCCCTGCACCTGTTCATAGCCCATCTGTATAAAGCCCATCTACCTACCTCATTCCCATACTGTATTTATTTATTTTGCTCCTTTTGCACCACAGTATCTCTACTTGCACAACCATCTTTTGCACATCTACCATTCCAGTGTTTAATTGCCATATTCTAATTACTTAGCCACCATGGCCTATTTATTGCCATAACTCCCTTATTTGACCTTATTTGCACTCACTGTATATAGACTTTTTTTCCTTTTTTTCTACTGTATTATTGACTGTATGTTTTGTTCATTCCATGTGTAACTCTGTGTTGTTGTATGTGTCGACCTGCTATGCTTTATCTTGGCCAGGTCGCAGTTGCAAATGAGAACTTGATCTCAACTAGCTTACCTGGTTAAATAAAGGTGAAATATATATATATATATTTTTAAAGTAGGCACGCAGTGGATTTTGGTCATTGTAGTTAATTACAATGTTTTATGCACTAAACTATGTAGAATATTGGCCTGTTGGAAACTATAACTCTCTACTACATCTCACAGTTCAGTCTGGGTCTGATTTATCTCTAGAGAAATTACAACTCTACTACATCACACAGTTCAGGTTGGATCTGATTTATCTCTGTGCAATGTTGTGAGGGACAATCTGTGTTAACCTCTAAGTTGAAATTACTTCTAATGTGTTGAAGGATCTCTAAGGTTGAGAAGTATATGTTTGTGTGGGTCTGCAACCACACACCCTCTGGACAGACAGGCCAAAGGCGCTTGGCCCAATTCAGGGAACCGTTGATCTACTTCAGAGGAACTGTGTCTAGAGTGATTTCCTGTTGTTTTGACACCTCACTAGAAGACTAGAATAACTAGCTGTTGCTACAGACGGACATACGGACACATACAACGATCATGTGTTTAATATATGCACAAGAGAGTTTGACTATATAAGGCTTCTGAACTCCTTGTGTCATCGAGCTCTCGGCCTTCCACCTCAGATTGTAAGGCTGACCAGCTACAGTATTGCAATTCTTGTCAAATAAAGGTTGATTGTTTGAAGAAATGACAAAGCCTCTCCTGATTGGTTAGAATTTCCACCAGAATGTGCAGTAACAATGATCGACCAGACTCATAGTACAGCATGAATGACTGACTGCCCAGTTAGACATCAGTTCACCTTCTCACCTCATACTGTATTGGAGCAGCAGCTGACTGCCCAGTTAAATTGGGTTGATGTTTGGCTCTGAATAGGTCTCTAAATAATTTATTATTATAATATAACATACAAAATAATGAATAATGAAGAGTGATGGTTTTCTGTGAATAGCTTCCATAACGTTACTATAGTTAATTAACGTAAATATTAGAAAGCCGGGTTTGACCGTCGGCGTTGTGAGCTACAGTACAGTACCGTTATCTAGCTATATAACGTTATGTCCTAATTAGGCAGAACTAAGTTTGGATTATTTCCTGAACTATATTCTGTCCCATATATTGTATATCGTTTCCATAAAGCCAACATTGCTTTACACTCTCATTAACGTAAATTTCCAATCTAGAGCAGTTCTCACTTTTGTGATAATAAACTAGCTAACATTAGCTTCGTCAACTAACTAAGGATGGTGACCTGTCCAGACGAGATGTTACAATGAACTGAATCGTCATTGGAGGTCTTCCTCTACATAGCCTGCTACAGCATGCAATGCTATTAACTCACAAGGGGGCATAATGTTGCATGTACAATACTATCCCATTTTGGAAACGTTGCATGTGCTTTCAAGACTATTCTTTGACAACATTTTCTCTTCCTTTGAAATTCTTATAGGACAGAACATGGACACAATGCAATTGGGATCAAGAAGAAGGCACAGATATGTTGTAGGACAGCTGCATTTGAAGTGTACATTTAACCCACATAGCAGTAAATACAAACTGAAATCTAGTAGCATACAACTGTGTGCAAATGATCTTTTCAGATCTTCTCAGAAATGAATAAAGTCTATGGAATGGATGAAGACAAAAATATAATTCAAGGACTAGCAGAGGTAGAGAGGCGAGGCAGGGGCGAGGACATCATCCTGCTATTTTGACAGTCCCTGAAGGACAAAATAGAAGAGGTATTTGCTCTTATTCCTTCCCTGTAATGTATTTTGTAATAAAATTAGCATGTGTAGTAAGATCATTGATTTACTTTACTAGGACTGGAGACCACAGCAGTGATTCTGCTCTTGCCCTACCTCTTCAATGAGGACCTGAGTGGCCTTTATGTCCGTGACAAGGTATGCCTATGCACCAATCATCTGTTTCTTCATAAATATAGGTGTGCATGCTTATATAAAACTACTGCTGAACAGTTATGTTCTTTGTTAATTGTATGTGTATTAATATTTTCTTACTTTTGTTGACGCAGATTTCAACACTGTTCACTCCTTTACTGCACATCGGCGGAAATCCATTTCACCATGAGAGTGAAATCCCACTGGTCATTGATGAAGAGAACATCCACGCCCTATAGAGGACATCCCTGTGGGACTTGGGGCTCTGCTACGCCTGGATTTTTATTTTCCCTTAAATACACACTAAAGCTGAAAAATCTGTATTTAGCATCAAGTCTACAATGTTGTAGGTTAACCTATGATTCATTTTTAATGTGTTGTTTTTATTGTACATTATTTATACATTTTAAAATGTCATGAAAAGCACTATACAAAGTAAATGTATTATTTATTATGGTCTGACATGTCTGCAGAAATGTTGCAGTTTTGTAATGTGTTTTGTTTTGTAAATTTTAATTCACATTTGTGGTGCCACTAAATAAACAATTCATAATTTAAATTAATATTGTCAATATTGTTATTATTACAATATTCTTTTATAATGAGGGAGGGTGGTAAAAAAAATGAACCCCAAAAAGGTTCTTAGATGAACCATAAGGGGTTCTTCAAAGAACTTATAGGGGTTCCCCCACAGTTTCAAGAACCCCTAAAGGATACTCCAGGAACCTTTACTTTATAGAATATATATTGATAAATGTCACCTTGTCCTAGAGACATTTACATAGTTATACACAGCCCAATTTGGGATGATTATTTTGGGGCGAAATAGCGGCTACAACAGACAGACCTGATATCGCCCATAATTCTACATCCTTGGACGTTACGTGCTGAGTGGGTATGACCAAAGTTATTCTAGCTACACTTTGTAGTACATTTTTACACTAATAAATGTTTCTGATGCCTCATCGCCCGTTTTCAAAGGGAGTCGGTTTTTAGGGGAAATTGCTTTTTATCTTTTTGTCTGAAAGTATTTTCTCAACTGCGATACCAACTCCAGTCAGCAGATGGCGATGTGCATCTTTCAGGTGATTCTGCCACTGTGACGTATAATCTAGTGGACGGGAAGCTTCTTCATCAACAGTTAGTCAGCCACCTTGGTTCACTAACTTTATGGAAAAAGCATTATTGAATATAGTGTAACCGATGTGAAATGGCTAGCTAGTTAGCTGGGTGCGCGCTAATAGCGTTTCAATCGGTGACGTCACTCGCTCTGAGACCTTGAAGTAGTTGCTCTGCAAGGGTCGCGGCTTTTGTGGAGCGATGGGTAACGATGCTTCGAGGGTGGCTGTTGTTGATGTGTGCAGAGATTCCCCGGTTCGAGCCCAGGTAGGGGAAGCTGTAGTGTTACACTAGCAACTCTCATACTGGGAAGACCCCCCCCCCCCCTGAATTTTATTTCAAATGTAGTAACCAGACGAAGAAAATCCAGTAAGCATTTTATAGTTACATCGTTAGGATAAGTTAACCTAAAGTGGACACACTCCAATCAGTTTCTAGAGCACAATTTCCCAGACTGTTTAATAGTGCTAAAACTTGATCTTTATCAAATTATCCATTATAAAACCAATTCAAAACCTACGTTTGTCTACATACGAGTTGTTTAAATTATATTCCCAGTATTACTTCATCAAATCTCTAGTAATCGATTAAACACATACAATTAATCATATACAATGCCTTGCGAAAGTATTCGGCCCCCTTGAACTTTGCGACCTTTTGCCACATTTCAGGCTTGAAACAAAGATATAAAACTATTTTTTGTGAAGAATCAACAACAAATGGGACACAATCATGAAGTGGAACGACATTTATTGTATATTTCAAACTTTTTTAACAAATCAAAAACTGAAAAATTGGGCGTGCAAAATGATTTAGTGTGTTTATACTTTACTGTATTTATATAACACTTTTCAACAGGATTATTTCTATTTTAAATCACTTGAGGACGTCATGAACAATTCTGACTGTACAAAAACATATTCAAGTGTAGAATGCCCTTTTAAAAAGGACACATTAGTTCAACAACTGCAGAATGTGTGTCCCTGTTTTATAAGATAGTACTCACTGTATTTACTGGTGTTAATCAGTTCTCCAGGCTTCTCTTCTTCGTCCTCCTCTAATGTGACAGTAATCTCGCCCTCTTCATTCCAAAAACGTCTTTATCTTCTTTCACTTCATCCTCCACTCCAAAAACGACATCTTCCTCCTTTTCTTTCACAGTAACATCCTCCTCCTTTCACTCTGAACGCGTCTTCCTCTTCTTTCACGGTAACAGTGTCACCCTGTACTTGTTTTTGTATCGTTACATCCTCCTCTTTCACGAGAGCTTCTTTCACCGTCCAGCAGACCTCTTCTTTATCAGGAGGAGAGTAGCTTAGTGGACTCGGGGATGGTCGGGGATAATAGCTAGTTAGCATTAGCGACTAGACTAGTGCTAACTTAACCAGCCAGCTAGTTGACTTACAATGTAAATATTACATTAAATGGGGTAGCTAGTTGTTTCCACATACGTATGTTTAAATCATAGTGGCAAATAAACCACGAAATTGTCCAAAGAACTTGAATGTTCCGACTTTGTTGCTAGCGAGCTACCGAGGTGGCAGTTGTTGAAGAAGCGTTCCGTCCACTAGATTACACGTCACACTAGAAACATCGCCTGAAAGACACATATCGCCATCTGCTGTCTGGAGTAAGTAAACGAAGGAAAACTAGTTCTTTATTTCACCTTTATTTAACCAGGTAGGCTACTTGAGAACAAGTTCTCATTTGCAAATGCGACCTGGCCAAGATAAAGCATAGCAATTCGACACATACAACACAGAGTTACACATGGATTAAACAAAATAATCAATAGTAATAATAGTCAATAATACAGTAGAACAAAATAAACCAAAAAGTCTATGTACAGTGAATACAAATGAGGTAAGATAAGAGAGTTAAGGCAATAAATAGGCCATGGTGGCAAAGTAATTACAATATAGCAATTAAAACACTGGAATGGTTGATGTGCAGAAGATGAATGTGCAAGTAGAGATACTGGGGCGCAAATGAGCAAGATAAATAAATTAATACAGTATGGGGATGAGGTAGGTAGATAGGCTTTTTACAGATGGGGTATGTACATGTGCAGTGATCTGTGAGCTAATCTGACAGCTGGTGTTTAAAGCTAGTGAGGGAGATACGAGTCCAGCTTCAGAGATTTTTGCAGTGTGTTCCAGTCATTGGCAGCAGAGAACTGGAAGGAAAGACGACCAAAGGAGGAATTGGCTTTGGGGATGACCAGTGAGATGTACCTGCTGGAGCACGTGCTACGAGTGGGTGTTGCTATGGTGACCAGTATGCTGAGATAAGGTGGGGCTTTACCGAGCAGAAACTTGTAGATAACCTGTAGCCAGTGGGTTTGGCGACGAGTATGAAGCGAGGGCCAACCAACGAGAGCGTACAGGTCGCAATGGTGGGTAGGGTATGGGGCTTTGGTGACAAAATGGATGGCACTGTGATAACTAAACAAACTGGATGCAGTCTGAGGCAATTTTATAGATGACCGAAGTCGAGTATCGGTAGGATGGTCAGTTTTACGAGGGTATGTTTGGCAGCATGAGTGAAGGATGCTTTGTTGCAATATAGGATGCAAATTCTAGATTACATTTTGGATTGTAGATGCTTAATGTGAGTCTGAAAGGAGTGTTCACAGTCTGAAAAGACACCTAGGTATTTGTAGTTTTCCACGTATTCTAAGTCAGAGCCATCCAGAGTAGTGATGCTGGACGGGCGAGCAGGTGCGGGCAGTGATCGGTTGAATAGCATGCATTTAGTTTTACTTGCGTTTAAGAGCAGTTGGAGGCCACGGAAGGAGAGTTGTATGGTATGGCATAGAAGCTCTTCTGGAGTTTAGTTAACACGGTGTCCAAAGAGGGGCCAGAAGTATTACACCCAATGGTGTCGTCACGGTAGAGGTGTATCAGAGAATCACCAGCACCAAGAGCGACATCATTGATTTATACAGAGAAGAGAGTCGGCCTGAGGATTGAACCCTGTGGCACCCCCATAGAGACTGCCAGAGGTCCGGACAACAGGCCCTCCGATTTGACACACTGAACTCTATCAGAGAAGTAGTTGGTAAACCAGGCAAGGCAATAATTTGAGAAACCAAGGCTGCAGAGTCTGCCAATAAGAATGTGGTGATTGACAGAGTCGAAAGCCTTGGCCAGGTCGATGAATACAGCTGCACAGTAATGTCTCTTATCGATGGCGGTTATGATGTCATTTAGGACCTTGAGCGTGGCTGAGGTGCACCCATGACCAGCTCTGAAACCAGTTTGCATAGCGGAGAATGTACGGTGTGATTCTAAATGGTCGGTAATCTGTTTGTTAACTTGGCTTTCGAAGAAAGACATGGTAGATATAGGTCTGTAGCAGTTTGGGTCTAGAGTGTCTCCCTCTTTGAAGAGGGGGATGACCGCGGCAGTTTTCCAATCTTTGGAAATCTCAGACTATACGAAAGAGAGGTTGAACAGGCTAGTAATAGGGGTTGCAACAATTTCGGCAGATCATTTTAGAAAGAGAGGGTCCAGATTGTCTAGCCAGGCTGATTTGTAGGGGTCCAGATTTTGTAGCTCTTTCAGAACATCAGCTATCTGGATTTGGGTAAAGGGGGATTTGGTGGGTTGCTGTGGAGGGTGCCAGGCAGTTGACTGGGGTAGGGGTAGCTAGGTGGAAAGCCTGGCCAGCCGTAGAGAAATGCTTATTGAAATTCTCAATTATAATGGATTTTTCAGTGGTGACAGTGTTTCCTAGCCTCAGAGCAGTGGGAAGCTGGGAGGAGGTGCTCTTATTCTCCATGGACTTTACAGTGTCCCAGAACTTTGAGGTAGTACTACAGGATGCAAATTTCTGTTTGAAAAAGCTCACCTTAGCTTTCCTGACTTCCTTGTGTATATTGGTTCCTAACGTCCCTGAAAAGTTGCATATCACGGGGGCTGTTCGATGCGAATGCAGAACGCCACAGCATGTTTTTGTGCTGGTCACGGCAGACAGGTCTGGAGTGAACCAAGGACTATATCTATTCCTAGTTCTACATTTTTTGAATGGGGCATGCTTATTTGAGATGGCGAGGAATGCACTTTTAAAGAATAGCCAGGCATCATCTACTGACGGGATGAGGTCAATGTCATTCCAGGATACCCCGGCCAGGTCGATTAGAAAGGCCTGCTTGCAGAAGTGTTTTAGGGAGTGTTTGAGAGTGATGAGGGGTGGTTGTTTGGTCACAGACCCATAACGGATGCAGGCAATGAGGCAGTGATCGCTGAGATCTTGATTGAAAACAGCAGAGGTGTATTTGGAGGGCAAGTTAGTTAGGATGACATCTATGAGGGTGCCCGTGTTTACGGATTTGGAGTTGTAACTGGTAGGTTCATTGATAATTTTGTGAGATTGAGGGCATAAAGCTTGGATTGTAGGATGGCCGGGGTGTTAAGCATGTCCCAGTTTAGGTCACCTAGTAGCACGAGCTCAGAAGATAGATGGGGGGCAATCAATTTACATATGGTATCGAGGGCACAGCTGGTGGCAGAGGGAGGTCTAAAGCAAGCGGCAACAGTGAGAGACTTGTTTCTGTATAGGTGAATTTTTAGAAGTAGAAGTTTGAATTGTTTGGGTACAGACTTAGTAATACAGAACTCTGCAGGCTATCTTTGCAGTAGATTGCAACACCGCCCCCTTTGGCAGATCTATCTTGGAGGAAAATTTTATAGTTAGCAATGGAGATTTCAGGGTTTTCGGTGGTTTTCCTAGGCCAGGATTCAGACACGGCTAAGACAGTGAGCAGTGAGTAAAACAAACTAAGGGAGTAGGCTTCTAATGTTAACATGCATGAAACCAAGGCTTTTACGGCTACAGAAGTCAACAAATGAGAGCACCTGGGGAGTGGGAGTGGAGATAGGCACTGCAGGACCTGGATTAACCTCTATATAACCAGAGGAACAGAGGAGAATTAGGATAAGGGTACGGCTAATGCTATAAGAACTTGCCGTCTAGCATGTTCGGAACAGAGAGTAAAAGGAGCAGGTTTCTGGGCACGAGAGAATAGATTCAAGGCATAGTGTACAGACAAAGGTAAGGTAGGATGTGAGTACATTGGAGGTAAACCTAGGCATTGAGTAATGATGAGAGAGATAGTCTCTAGAGACGTTTAAACCAGGTGATGTCATCACATATGTAGGAGAAGTCATATTGAGCAGGGCTAGAGGCTCTACAGTGAAATAAGACAGTAATCACTAACCAGGACAGTAATGGAAGAGGCATATTGATATCAGAGAGAGGCATGCGTAGCCAAGTGAACATATGGGTCCAGTGAGTAGTTGGGCTGACTGGGAACACAGCGATTCAGACAGTTAGTAGGCCGGGGCTAAACAAGCATGATCCAGATGAAAAGGTTCAGAGTTTGTGGTAGGAATTCAGGGATATGGAGAGAAAAATAGGTCCAGTATGCTCTGGTTTGAAGCGCGTTGTATGAACTGGCGAGAGCTTTCTGAGCTAAAGGTTACCCAATGACCACTAGCAATGGTTAGCTGAATGATAGCTGGTAGCTAGCTAGCTTCAGTTGAGGTATTCCAGTTCAGAGGTAAATAGAAATACTTAGGGGGGAAAAACTGATCCACTCCACATTGGGTGTGGCGGGTTGCAGGAGAGTATTTTGCAGGAGATTATTTTGAAGTTGAGGTTTAGGAAAAATATTCAAAAGAACGCGAAGAAAATATATATACACACATGTGTGGTCCTTCTGTAGCTCAGTTGGTAGAGCATGGCGCTTGGAACGCCAGGGTAGTGGGTTCGATTCCCGGGATCACCCATACGTAGAATGTATGCACACATGACTGTAAGTCGCTTTGGATAAAAGCGTCTGCTAAATGGCATATATTATTATTATTATTATATTACATGGGACGAGACAAGACGAAGACGTCTGACTGCTACGCCATCTTGGAAACAAGATGAGTGACAACATTTCCACATTGAACCATACAACATATAACTGAAGCATACAGTAGTGCAAGAGTTTGCTGCTGACGAGTCTACGATATGTAAAACACTAAACAATGGTGTTCATGGGAGGACACCACGGAAGAAGCCACAGCTGTCCAAAAAAAAGTTTGCAGAAGTGCACCTGGATGTTCCACAGCGCTACTGGCAAAATATTCTGTGGACAGATGAAACTACAGTTGGGTTGTTTGGAAGGAACACACAAAATAAGGCACATCACAGCAACATCAAAACTTCATCCCAACTGTAATGTATGGTGGAGGGAGCATCGTGGTTTGGTGCTGTTTTGCTGCTTCAGGGCCAGGACAGCTTGCTATCATTGAGGGGAAAATAAATTCCCAAGTTTATCAAGACATTTTGCAGGGGAATGTTAGGCTGTCTGCCAATTGAAGCTCAACAGAAGTTGGGTGATGCAACAGGAAAACAACCTAAAACACAATAGTAAATCAACAGAATGTCTTCAACAGAAGAAAAAAAACGCCTTCTGGATTGGCCCAGTCAGAGTCCTGACCTCAACCCGATTGAGATGCTGTGGCATGACCTCGAGAGCAGTTCACAGCAGACATCCCAAGAATATTGCTGAACTGAAACAGTTTTGCAAAGAGGAATGATCCAAAATTCCTCCTGACAGTTATGCAGATCTGATTCACAACTGCAGAAAATGTTTGGTTGAGGTTATTGCTGCCAAAGGAGAGTCAATCAGTTATTAAATCCAAGGGTTCACATACTTTTTCCGCTCTGCACTGTGAATGTTTACACTGTGTTTTCAATAATGATATGAAAACGTATATTCGTGTGTTATTAGTTTAAGCAGACTTTGTCTATTGTTGTGACCTAGATGAAGTTTAGATCACATTTTATGACCAATTTATGCAGAAATCCAGGTATTTCCAAAGGGTTCACATACCTTTTCTTGCCACTGTATACTGTATCTTACCCCAGCTGTAGGTCCGTTGTGTGTGTGATCGTTTTAAGCCTCAACATCAACCAGCTCTGGTGGCATTGGGGACTTGGGATGCTTGCTCTCAAAGTGCTGTTTGAATGTCTTCAGGTCAGGCATTTGCATCTGTAAGGGTCAGGTAAGGAATGGAGGATATTAACAATCATTGGCTGAGACTGAATTTTCGGGTGACAAACAAACAAAGTAATAAGATGCATAAAACTACTACACATAACACAGGCCAGTACAATGGACTGCACTGAGAGAAACCTAAACGTAGGCACGTGAAATGTTCAGGTTGCTGCACAGACTATGGATGCTCTAGTCTAGAGTGCCAGGTATTTGTTCTAACTCTAAGTGGTTAAATGACTCTGACGTTCAGGCGTGGTTGGAGAGACTGCTGGTGCTGGTGAGCTTCTGCCCCTTTTTTAGGTCGTCACACAAATATTCCCCCACCCTTGTCCAGGGGTCTCAGTGTTATGTCCCTTGAAATATATGTCCTTTTGGTACATTTACATTACATTTAAGTCATTTAGCAGACGCTCTTATCCAGAGCGACTTCCAAATTGGTGCATTCACCTTATGACATCCAGTGGAACAGTCACTTTACAATAGTGCATCTAAATCTTAAAGGGGGGGGGTGAGAGGGATTTCTTATCCTATCCTAGGTATTCCTTAAATAGGTGGGGTTTCAGGTGTCTCCGGAAGGTGGTGATTGACTCCGCTGTCCTGGCGTCGTGAGGGAGTTTGTTCCACCATTGGGGGGCCAGGGCAGCGAACAGTTTTGACTGGGCTGAGCGGGAGCTGTACTTCCTCAGTGGTAGGGAGGCGAGCAGGCCAGAGGTGGATGAACGCAGTGCCCTTGTTTGGGTGTAGGGCCTGATCAGAGCCTGGAGGTACTGAGGTGCCGTTCCCCTCACAGCTCCGTAGGCAAGCACCATGGTCTTGTAGCGGATGCGAGCTTCAACTGGAAGCCAGTGGAGAGAACGGAGGAGCGGGGTGACGTGAGAGAACTTGGGAAGGTTGAACACCAGACGGGCTGCGGCGTTCTGGATGAGTTGAAGGGGTTTAATGGCACAGGCAGGGAGCCCAGCCAACAGCGAGTTGCAGTAATCCAG